>NW_025184506.1:0-2755 GCF_004010195.1 Chiloscyllium plagiosum | reverse complement strand
AACAACTTGAGGATGAGGTAAGAACTTCTTTCTCTTCGTCTTCTCCGTGTTAAAGCAACAGAGACGATAGACAGTGGAGACAGAAGTGGGTACTGCAGATGCTGGAGATGAGAGTCACGATTACAGTTGTGCTGGAAAAGCACAGCAGGTCAGGCAGCAAAAGGGTTTACCCGAAACGCCGATTTTCCTTCTCGTCGGATGCTGCCTGACCGGCTGTGCTTTTCCAGCCCCACTCTCATCACGACAGTCAGTGGAGCTGTGAGCCGCTACGGTTAGATTTGGGAGAACAGAAAGCATTGGAATGTGCTTTCCATCTTAGTGTGTATGTCGTCTGTGACATCTCTCAGGGCAAAAGTGAGGAGCGCATATACTGGAAAAACACAGCAGATGACCCAGCATACTCGGAGCAGGAAAAGTGACGTTTCGGGCAAAAGCCCTGCATCAGGAATTTGCCCGGAAACGTCGCTTTTCATGCTCCTCAGATGCTGCCTGACCTGCTGTGTTTTTCCAGCACCACTCTGATCTAAACTCTGTAGCATCTCTCAGACGGCAAGGATCGATTGGACCAGCACTCTGAAGTACAGAGAAGCATGCAACAGCCAGACAGTGTGATAGGTAGCAGCATTAGAGAGGTGGTCACATTCCAGCTTCAGTCAAGTAGATGGGTGACCGCAGCGAGATGTCACATAAATGTCCAGGAGTCTCGCTATGGCTATTCCCATCTCAGACAAGGATGCCATTGTGTTTCCTTCTCGGCGCGGTAGTCTCCCGGGGAAACAAGCAGCAACAGCCATCTCTTTGGTACCATGACTGTTACTGCTGCAAAACAGAATAAGGAAAACTCCAAGCGAGCAATTGTGATCTTGGTCTCTATAGTGAGGGACACAAAAATTGTGGGAACTTGCCAAAATCTGTCCTCTCCGTAAAAATCCAGGACAAATTCAACCTGGTCAATTATCGTCCTACCAGTCTACTATCGATCATAAGTGGAGTGATGTAAGGTATAATCAACAGTGTTATCAAGCAACAATTCCTCAAAATAAAACCTGTTCAGTTCAACCAGGGCCACTCAGCTCCTGACATCGTTACATCCTTGGTTCAAACATGCACTGAGAGCTGAAACGCAGAGATACGGTGACAGTGACAGCGCTTAACATCAATGCTGCATTCGACCAAGTGTGGCATGAAGGATCCCGAGAAAAATTAGAATCAGTACACATCTGATGGCGCACCTCCTGTAGTGAGAGTCATTCTGAATGCATAAGTCGTGGTTGCTGAACGTGAGACAGGTCAGCTCTGGGGTATCTATGCAGGAGATCCTCAGGACAGTGTCCTTAGAACAGCGATCCTCAGCTGCTTCTTAATTACTTTTCCTCTATCATAAAGTCAAAATTGAAGATTTTCACTGATGATTGCACAATGTTTAGAACTACTTGTGACTCCTCAGAACAATTCGCCAGATACATACACACCCCAAAAGTACTTTAATTGACGTTTAGACAGAACTGTGATGTAATGCTTAAGACTGTAATGATTGTCACAAATTCCGACCAGAACTGCAATACTGATGGGCCAACTCGTCAACCCCGGATCATGACGAGATTTATGACCTCCAATCTTTCTTCAAATTGATTCACTCCTCTGCAAATCATAATCCACGGAAGAACACTGGATATAGTGTAGTGGTTAGGGGTTCTCACAAATAAACAGCAACAGGACGGAACCCAAAAATTAAATGCATTGTTCACCAAGCAGCTCTGGTAGAACCACCGGACTGGCTTCAACCAACAGCGTGGGGAATTGCACATTCAATTCGTGCACAAATTAAATAGGAATAATTCAGTCAATTATCAGTAAATTGATGGAAGTGGACTTTGAAAGTGTTGTCAAGTGCGACAACGTGACCACTGATCGTCATTGTATGTTCTGTCAGGGTCCCCAAATTCCTGGCGCACCACAGATAAGTCCCAAACTCGCAAAAGAGCTGAATTCGTGAGCTTTGAAGAGTACAACGATAAACATTGTCTGAAGGACAACTAAGTGCTGATGTGATGATGTCTTCCTCCAATTTTGCAGGAGCTTGCTTTGACCGCCGTTGCAGACGTCCGTGGTTCGTTTCAGTCAGATAATATATTTTATTGCTATGGAGGAAAATGTGCAAAAATTCCCCAAACCCGTAGTGGGGACATAATTGATCAGGAACACAAACATTTAATTGAGTTTCGAGGAATGAGAGATGATCACACTGAAACGGGCGGAATGTAGTTGTTAAGAAGGCGTATGTTGTGTTGGCTTTTATTCGCAAGAGGTTGAGTTCAATGGTGGTGAAGTAATGCTGTAGCTCCATCGATCCCAGCGAGTTTTGAGAAGATTTGTACCTCAGCCGTCACCATACAAGGTAACATCTTCAGTGAACCTTCCAGCTCAGCGAGCAAACCTACATCCAGATCCAGAGAGTCCTGGTTAGACAACACGTGCAGTATTGTCGTCAGTTCTGGTGTCCTCATTATAAGAAGGAGGTGGAAACTTTGGATAGGGTCAGAGGAGTTTTACCAGGATGATGCCTGTACTGGAGGCTATGTGTTATGCAGATAGATTGCCAGAGCTCGGGGCTTTTCTCATTTGAGCGAAGAAGGATGAGGCGTAACTTGATAAAAGTGGAGAAGATTTTGAGAAGCACAGATAGAGTGAATGGCCAGACACTTTCTTTCCTATTGCACATGTGGCTTTCAAGACGGGTTGACATTTCAATATG
>NW_025184505.1:1450-2754 GCF_004010195.1 Chiloscyllium plagiosum | reverse complement strand
TGGCAGTTAGCTGCCTGCCTCTATGGTAGTTAGTTGCCTGCCTCTATGGTAGTTAGCTGTCTGGCTCTATGGCAGTTAGCTGCCGGGCTCTATGGCAGTTAGCTGCCTGGCTCTATGGCAGTTAGCTGCCTGGCTCTATGGCAGTTAGCTGTCTGGCTCTATGGCAGTTAGTGGCCTGGCTCTATGGCAGTTAGTGGCCTGCCTCTGTGGTAGTTAGCTGCCTGCCTCTATGGCAGTTAGCTGCCTGGATCTATGGTAGTTAGCTGCCTGCCTCTCTGGCAGTTAGCTGCCTGGCTCTATGATAGTTAGCTGCCTGGCTCTATGGTAATTAGCTGCCTGGCTCTATGGTAGTTAGCGGCCTGGCTCTATGGTAGTTAGCGGCCTGGCTCCATGGCAGTTAGCTGTCTGGCTGGATGGCAGTTAGCTGCCTGGCTCTATTGCAGTCAGCTTTCCGGTTCTATGGCAGTTAGCTGTCTGGCTCTATGGCAGTTAGCTGTCCAGCTCTTTGGCAGTTTGCTGTCCAGCTCTATGACAGTTAGCTGTCCAGGTCTATGGCCATTAGCTGTCTGGCTATATGGCAGTTAGCTATCCGGCTCTATGGGAGTTAGCTGTCCGGCTCTATGACAGTTCACTGTCTGGCTCTGTGGCAGGTGCTCGGCAAATCAGTGGCAGTTGCTCTCTCTCACCAATTTTCAAAATGCCTTCACTTTTTATAGGCTCCATCCCATTGATAAAATGTTGCCAAACAATAAATTTAAATGCAATTGAATTTTAGTATCCTGGGCATAATTCCAACTAATTGATTAAATTCCCATTGTTGTCAAAAGAGCAACCAAAACTCGGGTATCCATTTCACAGCTATTTGTTATGTGTATCTATTTTGGGAACAGCCTGTTTGCCATCCTTTCCATTCGGAAAGTTGAGCCTGCACTTGAACTTTACTTCAAACTTCAGGAAACGCTTTCTCTTTTCGGGTGAACACGTATGCCTTCAACTTCATAACAGATACAACAGCGGAAAATATTGCAAAGATAATCAGTGTGGATAAGAACAAATATATTCCACTGGAAAGGCAGAAACATAGGCACATGGAAATGTACCTGTGAAATCCATATTCAATTGTATCTCAGGCCAATGCCAATACACTGAATTTTGCCAAACAGTGAGAGTTGGAGGGAAGTTAAAAGTAGCAAGGACAGCCTCTGCCCACTGTTTGGGTGGAGTTTGCACTTTCTCCCCATGTCTGTGTGGGTTTTCTCTGGGTGCTCCGGATTCCTCCCACAGTCCAAAGATGTACAGGTCAG
>NW_025184505.1:0-1110 GCF_004010195.1 Chiloscyllium plagiosum | reverse complement strand
ATGATTGTTTTTCATTGCTCATTACCAGGCAGAGGGTGTCACTGGCTATAATCAGCATTAATTGCACATTCTCTTATTGCCTAGAGGCCAGCTAAGTGTTAACCACAATGCTGTGGGTCTGGAGTCCTGACTAGGCCTGAACAGGCCTGGACACTAGTTTCCTTCCCTAATGGGCATTAGTAACCCAGAGGGGTTCCTCCTGACAAATGTAAACTCATGTCGTCATACAGAACAGAAACTTACCCTTCGGTCCAACCAGTCTCTGCTGACAATAAGCCCAAACTAAACTAGCCCCACCTGGCTGGGCTTGGCCAATATCCCTCCCAGTCTTTCTTATTCATGGACTTATCAAAATGTCTTTTAAATTTTTCAATTGTCCCTGCATCCACCACTTCCCCTGGCAGTTCATTCAACACTGTTAAAAAAAACCGTCCCTCATGTTTTGTTTAAATCTTTCCCTTCTCACATTAAAACAATATGTGCCCAGTCTTGAAATCCACCACCCTAGGAAACATTCACCTGCCTTTCACCTTACCTGTGGAGAAAGTGAGGTGTGCAGATGCTGGAGATCAAAGTTGAAACTTTATTGCTGGAACAGCACAGCAGGTCAGGCAGCATCCAGGGAACAGGAGATTCGACGTTTCGGGCACAGGCCCTTCTTCAGGCCCTGAAGAAGGGCCTGTGCCCGAAACGTCGAATCTCCTGTTCCCTGGATGCTGCCTGACCTGCTGTGCTGTTCCAGCAGTAAAGTTTCAACTTTCACCTTACCTGTACCCCTCATGATTTTTTAAACATCTAAGATCACCCCTAAACCTCCTATGATCCAATGAAAAAAGTCCCAGCCAATCAAGCCTCTCCTTATAAAACAAACCTTCCATTGGTAGTAACATCGTGGTAAATCTCTTCTGAAACCTCTCCAGTTTAATAAAATCCTTCCCAGAACAAGGTGACCAGAATTGTGCACAGTACTCCAGAGAGGCCTCACCAATGTCTGTACAACCTCAACATGATGTATCAACTCCAATACTCAAAGTTCGGAGCAATGAAGGAAAGCATGTTAAACACCTTCTTAATAACCCCGTGACACAAAGAATGATCTACCTGAACCCG
>NW_025184504.1:0-2754 GCF_004010195.1 Chiloscyllium plagiosum | reverse complement strand
CACGTGGGAAGGGGAAATTGCGGTCTCTAAAGAAGTGTGTTCTGTGGTGAAACGTTTTGTGGTCAGGAACGGGACTCCCGAAAGGTATGTGGTCTCCGTGGGTCTGGGATGTCGCTGATCAGGTTTACAGGTTTCTGAAGGGGGAGGGTGAGCAGCCAGAAATCGTGGTATATATCGGCACCAACGATATAGCCAGGAAAGGGATTGAGGATCTGAAAATTGACGATAGAGAGTTCGTTTGGAAGCTGAAGAGCAGGATGAGGTAGAGTAGGTTCGCTACCGGTGCCAAGTGATAGAGAAGTGAGAAACAGTCAGCGAGTGCAGCTTAACACATGGCTGGTTCAGGAGGGAGGGCTTCAGATACCCAGACCATTGGGAGACCTTCTGGGAAAGGTGGGACCTGTACATGAAGGATGGGTTGCGCCTGACCTGGAGGGGTACAAACGTCCTGGCTGGGAGATTTGGTTCGGGGGAGGGGTCGGGGGTGAGAACCAGATCTCCACATCGTGGGGGGGGGGGGGGGAGTTGTAGATGGGGCAGTGACAGGATCTAGATTAGAGTGTGTTGCTGGAAAAGCACAGCAGTTCAGGCAGCATCCGAGGAGCAGGAAAACCGACGCTTCGGGCAAAAAGCCCTTCGCCAGTGGCAGGATGGATCGGGAAGGTTTCTCGCGCAACGAAACAAAGGGACCGGTTAAAGTGCGTCTGCTTTAACGCAAGGAGTGTCGGAAATAAGAGTGACGAGCTGAGAGCGTGGATCAGTCCTTGCGCGGGGGGGGGGGGGGGCGCGATGATGTTGTGGCCAGAACAGAGGCGTTGGGTTGCACCGGGGCAGGGATGGCTGCTTGATGTTGTAGGGTTTAAAAAGAACAGGGAGGATGTGGAAAGGGGTAAGCGTTGCTCATCCGAGAGTGCGTCACAGCTACAGAAAGGAAAGTTGTTCGGGAAGGCTTGTCTACAAAGGCAGTATGGGTGCAAGTTAGGAACAGCAAGGGAGCAGCCAGCTCATTGGGGATTTTCTAATAGCAGCAGAGAGATTGACAAACTGATAGGCCGGAGGATTTTGGAAAACTGCAGACGTGGTGGGACTGTCGTTATGGGTGACTTCAACTTTCCCCAATACCAACTGGGACTTCCCGATGGTTTTGGGTGGAACCGTTTTTTGTCCGGTGTGTTCAGGAGGGTTTCCTTACTCGGTATGTCGACGAGGGGAGAGGCCATTTTGGATTCGGTGCTCGGCAACCAGCCGCAGCGGGAGAGCACTTTGGTGACAGTGACCACACCTCCCTCACGTTTACCACAGCCTTGGAGAGGGAGAGGAGCAGTTACCGAGGGAAGATATTTAATTGAGGGGGGAAAGGAGATGATGACGCTATCAGGAAGGAATTGGGAAGGACAAATGGGGAGCAATTGTCCCACAGAAAGGGAAGGTGGAGACCGTTTCTGTTTAAGGAGCAGTTGTTGCGAGTGACGCACAAATGTGTTCCTCTGAGACAGGCAAGAAGGGGTAAGATTAAGGACCCTTGGATGACGAGAACAGAGGAACTTCTCATCAAAAGGAAGAAGGCAGCTTATGTAAGGTGGAGGAAGCAAGGATCTAGCACAGCTTTAGAGGATTACAGGCTTGCTAGAAAGGAGCTCAGAAATGGACTGAGGAGAGCCAGGAGGGGGCAGGAAAAAGGCTTAGAAAGAAGGATTAGGGAGAACCCAAAGGCGTTTTACTCATACGTGAGGAATAAGACAATGATCAGGGAGAAGGTAGGGCCGGTCAGGGATAGCGGAGGGAACTTGTGCGCGGAGTCTGAGCAGATCGGGGAAGCCCCTAAATGAGTTTTCTGCTTTGGTTTTCACCATGGAAAGGGACCTCGTTGTGAATGAAAACTTTGGGGAGCCGGGAAACAGGCTTGACCAGATCGAGATTGAGGAAGTTGATGTGCTAGAAACTTTGGAAAACATTAAGATTGATAAGTCCCCCAAGGGCCAGACCAGATTTATCCTCGGCTGCTCCGGGAAGCGAGGAAGGAGGCTGCTAAGCCGCTGGCGATGATATTTGCCTCCTCACTCTCCACAGGAATCGGACCGGAGGATTGGAAGGAGGCGAGTGTTGTTCCTCTTTTCCAGAAGGGTAATAGGGAAATCCCTGGCAATTACAGACCAGTCAGTCTTACGTCTGCAGTCAGCAAGGTTTTGGAAAGAATTCTGAGGGATAGGATTTATAACTCTTTGGAAAAGCATAGCGTGATTAAAGGCAGTCAGCCTGGCTTTGTGAGGGGCAGGTCATGCCTCACAAACCTTACTGAGTTCTTCGAAGAGGTGACGAGACAGATCGACGAGGGTCGAGCAGCGGATGTGGTGTATATGGACTTCAGCAAGGCATTTGATAAGGTTCCTCATGGTAGGCTCATTCATAAAGTCAGGAAGTATGGGATACAGGGAGGTTTGGCTATCTGGATTCAGAATTGGTTGGCTGACAGAAGGCTGTAGATGGAAAGTATTCTGCCTGGAGGTCGGTGTTGAGTGGGGTCTTGGATGAGGTGGTTGAGGGGTGGGTTAGTAAGTTTGCTGATGACACAAAAGTTGGAGGTGCCGTTGATAGCATCGAGGGCTATTGCAAGCTGCAGAGCGACATAGACAGGATGCAGAGCTGGGCTGAGAAATGGCAGATGGAGTTCAACCTGGATAAACGCAAAGTGATGCATTTTGGAAGGTCAAACTCGAATGCTGAATATAGGGTTAAAAACAGGATTCTTGGCAG
>NW_025184503.1:0-2754 GCF_004010195.1 Chiloscyllium plagiosum | reverse complement strand
CCACATGCTTGGTCACTTCCTCAAAACATTCAGGGCTGTCTGCCCGTGACGAAATCATGTTTACTATCTCCAATCAAATTGTTACTTGCTCGATGATGATAAATCCTATCACTTATAATCCTTTTCAAACCTTTTCTTCCAACCAACGTAAAGCTTATTGGTCTATAATTACCTGGGTAATCTGGAATGCCCTTCTTACACAAGGGCACAGCTTTTGCAAACCTCCAGTCCTCTGTTACTAAACCTTCAGACAATGACGACTCAAAACTCAAGGCCAACGTTTCCACCATCTTCTCCCTCGTTTGCCGGATGATCCTTGTATAAAGTTTGTGAGAAGATTTGTAGCTCGGGTGTTCGTTGCTGTTCTGTTCGCCGAGCTGGAAGATTTTGTTGCAAACGTTTCGTCCCCTATCTAGGTGACATCCTCAGTGCTTGGGAGCCTCCTGTGAAGCGCTTCTGTGCACAGCTGAAACTGACAACTGGAAGCGGTAGGGACAGGCCACTATAAATGCCGGAGGAAAAACACCACAGAAGCGCTTCACAGGAGGCTCCCAAGCACTGAGGATGTCACCTAGACAGGGGATGAAACGTTTGCAACAAACACTTCCAGCTCGGCGAACAGAACCACAGCAATCCTTGAAAAAATCCCATCTGGCCAGGGGACCTATGTCCTTTCACAGCTTCTACAATCGATAACGCCTCATACGTACTAACCTCGACGCTTTCTCGTCTAATAGCCCGTACCTCAGTATTCTCAGTGCACTGTTAAGTACTTTTAAAATGTTATGACACTTCCTGCCTTGTCACCCTTGTAGGTGATTACGTCATTTTGTTGCCACCCAATTGGAGAAAATATGTTTTGCTCACATCTCCTCTAAACATGCTGCCCCTTACGTTGAGTTTAATCTGGCTGATCATTGATCCCTCCAATAATGGATAATAAAATGCACTATTTCCCTCAATCTATCTCTTTTGAGGAAAGCCAGCTCAGTCGATTCAATCTCTCTTTGTCACTGAATCTTGCCCCCGAAGGAAGGAAATAAGCCATGAAACAGAGCTTGATGATCCCGCATAGTGAACTCAGTTTGAGTAATTAACACTAAATCGAAGTTGTTAAATTAACAACAGAACGATAACGGCTCTTTCCACAGCGAGAAACAGATGAAGACTGCTGACTTTATCCAGATGATCAATACATGTCAGATGAAGGGCAAATTTCGCGAAGTAAATAATTTCATGGAAAAATCAGACAATGTGTCTTACATTGCAAAGCAACCGATCCTGCCAAGTAAATGAACTGACAACTATTAACGGTCCTTGGCCCACTCTGTCTGTGGGTGAACAACTACTGATTAACTATTCCAATTTCATTTGCCAGCACCTGGCCTATTGCGCTGTATGCATTGTCAGCGCTGAGCGTGTTCACTCAGTAGTTAACGGCTCTGTATCACACCGAGTTCGCTTCCAGCCTCGGTCGACTATCTATGTGGAGATTGCAGATTCTCCCCATGTCTGCGTTGGTTTCCTTTGGCTGCTCTGGTTTCCTCCCACAGAGTAGGAGAATGGATCTGGATGTATTATTTGATGGAAGGTCGGTATGAACATTTTGGGCCAAATGGCCTGTTTCCACCAAGTAAAGATTCTATGAAAAAGTGCATGTCTATTTCTATTGAGCATAATTAGAGAAACACCAACACATTTCACTTCACACAGTCACGGTTGAACATTTCAATTCAGAAACCAAATGCATTTTCAATCTATTGCACCGAAAATCAAACGAAACAAAATTAAACGTGGTAAGACAAAACACATTGAGCGCATTGCAGACAAATGTTCCTAAAAAACAAACATTTGGTGCTGCTCAGAAAAAAAGTTCAATTCCAACTATTCCTGTTGTTTTCATCAGGCCAAGTGTAGTGTAACCAAAATATGGGATACACCAACAGCATAGAACGGTGGTAATGATTATGAGGAAATGACGGCTGACAAGCAGAAAATGTCCATTTTGATTACTAATGATAGTTGCGTTTTTTGGAAGACCATTACAGAAAGGCAATGCCCGAATAAGTTAAATTCTGAATCCTCACACTTCCCTGACAGATGAACGGGAGACTTTGACTCTGCGAAGTAGCAAATTGTTAACGTGCATTACCTCGAGCTACCTTTAATGACTCCATTCTGTGAGTTAGTGGCCTCTTCTCTGTGGCCTGTTCACATAATAGTCTTCTAAATCTATAATCTTGATAATTCAGGGGCGTTTTGACGTTCAGTGTCAATCGGGTGACTGCAGAAAATACTAAAAATAAGTGAAATGATGAATTCTACGTTGGACAAGTATTTGTGCAACATCACAGTCTCAACCAAGAGGGCGGTTACTTAACAATTCCATATCTAATTAATGGTTGCAATCACTTAGCAGCAAGTCTACTAGAAGCAAGATTCATGTAATATATCTTCAAAACATGTTGAATTCGAAGAAGCATTTTCACTATTACTATATTCTGACCCCTCATTTATTGAATGTGTCTGCATCAAAGTTGGAAATATTTCCTTTACATCCTGTGCAATCACCTTGGGGATACAAAGACTCAATCTTAATTTTTGATAATGAAGATGCAACTAACTTCAAGAAGTAAAATCACGCAACTGATAAATCATATTCGCCACTGAGATTAACGGTTCAGTTACCATAATAATTCGTATGGAAAAAAAATGAGAAGCTGCGTTTTGCCAGGAATAATCATGCCCACACAA
>NW_025184502.1:0-2754 GCF_004010195.1 Chiloscyllium plagiosum | reverse complement strand
TTGGTCTGACTGAATCTCTCTGGGCAGTCCACAATGAGTAAAGAAAGCTATCAACTCCTCCACCTCCCTTTTTGCCTTGACACTCCAGTAATGGAATTGCCTCTGGAAATCTGGTAGACACATCCATTATGGTCAGCAAGTGTTGGTTCCACTTTTACTTTAGAAAGGGCTGCTACACAGTTAATCATAACCCACGTGCAAGGTTCTTCGAATGCAGGAATTGGCAACAAAGGTGCTGGTTTTATTACTGCCTGTTACCTACCTACCATTTGGTATGTATGTCACGTACAAAAAAAATTAACAGCGTCCTCGTGCATTCCAGGCCACTAGAAATGTTTCTGTACCTTAGCCTGAGTCTTCTGTACACCTAAGTGACCGCCTGCAGTTAGTTTATGAGTGACCCGTAGCACTGTACGTTACTGCTAACACAATCTGGTGCACTTCGGCCCATTTCCCTTCTGCAGAAACCTATCGGGGTCTCCATTTTAATTTTATGATTCTATCTTTAAGTTAATAACGTTCAACAATATATTCTGATTCCTTTTCTGTGTGTGTGCATGTGTATGTGTGTGTGAATGTGGGTGTATATATCTGTTGTAAGTCCATTAGCCTTTCTGGACTAAACACCTCTGCCTGATCCTCTGCTTGTTCAGGTTTTTCCTGCACCGTTACATCAAACAGGGTGTCAGTTCACTGAGCATCAACCCATATGTCTTTTTCCGTCGTTTTTCCTTCCTGCTGTAACTTATGACAGTGGGATCTTGTTACTACACAGTCTGGAAAAAATCCTGGGTAATTTTCTTTTAACTCACCAATTCCCTAGTCTTCCTTTGTCTTCTCCACCACAAGGAGTGCCTATCCCACCTCGCCTCCTGCTAAATCGTTCCCAAGAACAAACTGTATTCCTGGAACTGACACTCTGTTACTCACTGTCACTGTTACTTCCCTAATCTTGATTTGGCATTCCATCTGATGTTACACAAGGGAATGCTTAATTTCTGTCCCCATTCCACAAATTAACACGCTAATGATAAACATGCCAGAAAGAGTGAAAAACCTTTCATCTCTTACTATTAGAGGGTGAGAGAAAGTGAGGGCTGCAGATGCTGGAGATGAGAGTTGAAAAGTGTGGGGCTGGAAAAGCACAGCACGTCGGCAGCATCCGAGGGGCAGGAACGTAGACGTTTCAGGCATAAATGCTTCATAAGGAAAGTGGGAGGTCAGGGAGGGGGAAGGAGGTTGAGAAATAAATGGGAGGGTGGGGGTGGAGCTGGGTGGAAGGGAGCTTGGAAGGCGATAGGTAGATGCAAGTGGGGTGTGATGGTGGTAGGTCGGAGAGGAGGGTAATAGGACTCCTGTCGGTGGTAGGACAGCTGGAACCCTCAAACTAGGTAGCATCAACATTGACTTCACCAAATTCCAAATCTCCCCTCCACCAACCTCTCCCAGATCCAAACATTCAACCGAGCACTGCCCTCTTGGACTGCCCTAATTAGCCATCTTCCTTTCCACATATCGACTCCACCCTACCCTCCGATATATCACTATCACTCCCACCTACATCTTCTTATCGCCTTCCCAGTGACCCTCCCAACAGCCCAGCTCCTACCCTCGTATTTATCTTTCAGCCCCCTTGTTCCCCCACCATGTTCCTGACGATGGGTTTCTGCCTGATATTCGATTGTCCTGCTGTTTGGATGCTGCCTGATCTGTTGTGTTTTTCCGGCATCTCACTTCTCAACTATTAGAGACTGAGCAGATCCCATATCTCACAAAATTATAACTTCTTGTCCTTCTCCCCCTGTTCTTTCTGAGTAAACTTTACCTACAGAGGTGAATTCTTTAGAGAGATCAGGTACTGACTCCATACCCAGCCCCTGCCTAGGCTGTGCAATTTCCTGCAGCTCCTCGGCTCCACTTGGGGTCTCCTTTACCAGTTTCACTAATGCCACTGGGCTTAGCCTCTTCTACCACATCTTTCCCCAAAGTATCTTCCTTTAACGCCCAGCACGTTGTGTCCCAGCTTACTGCAGTGAAAACAACTTTTTCCCTGAGCCCTTCTTAAACTACCAGCACTATAATTTTATGTGTTCCACTCCCTTATAGTGAGAGCACCCTAGGCCTTTCACCACCTTTCAACCCCCTTGGGCTTCTTTCTTCACCTGTGGTAAACTATTGTGAGCTACTGTTCGCTTTGTAATGTGTGATCGTCCCTTCTCCCAATTTCTAACTCTCACAGGATGAAATTCCTGCCAGAAGCTAAATTTCATCACATGTCACAATACACATTTACCTGCCATTTCTGCCGCACTTTTCACTTCTTGAACTTTCTATTCATTCACATGAATTCTTACTATCTCTGGAAGTAAGACTTTTAACTTCTCCAGCAGAATAATCTCCCTTCAAGCCTCACAGGTCTTATCCATTTTTAAGGCCAGCACCCACCTGTCAAATGACTGTGGTTAATTCTTTCAAACTCAATATAAGTCTGACCTGGTTCCGTCTCTTTTTTTCTGAACTTCTGTCTATATGCTTCTAGTACCAATTCATAACCAATCAAAATAGCCAATTTGACATCTTGATAATCTCTTGATCCCTCATCTGACAGCGCTGCACGTACCTCACCAGCTGTGCCCACCAGCTTAGTCTGAACTAGCATTACCCACAAGTTCACTGGACACGACATCTGCCGAGCCATTTTTTCAAATGAAATAAAAAATATTTTGACATTTTTCTCACCGAAATATGGCAAGT
>NW_025184501.1:1642-2754 GCF_004010195.1 Chiloscyllium plagiosum | reverse complement strand
ACAGGTTTTGACAGACATTTGGACAGATTTGATTAGATTTGGGTTTTGAAAAAAGCCCAATAGATTTAAACACTTACAGGTTAATGTCCTCGATCTTAAAATAAAACATCGGTGAGACGATTTGTTTAATTTTGGTGACTTGTGGTTGATTAAATTAGAAGTGCGAGAAGTAGCCCTTAAAATTGCTGAATACCATCTGAGATTCACATATGATTCTCAAATTTGCTGGGAATGTTTAGAAGGAAAGAACAAGCCACAGTTTAAGAATTAGAAACTAAGGTAGATTTGGGTTTAACCAAGGAGAAAAGAAAAGCAGGAAGTGTAAGGGAGTTATTCAAAAACTTGTGTGTCAGAGAACGAGGAAAGTGCAGTAGAGGTACAAAAATTGCAATACACCTGAGGGAAATTAAATTAGAAGATAAACAAAGGAAGAGAAAAAGAAGAAATGGGAAGATAGAGAGTAGCTAGACAGTCAGAGAAAGAGAAAGAGAAAGAGAGAGGGAAAGAGAGAGAAAGACGGTGCTTGCCTGAGCAAAGATATAGAAGGAAGGGAAAGATAAAGAGAAAGTTGAAAGCGAGAGAAAAAGAGAGACAGCGATAAAGAGAGAGAGAGAGAGTTTGAACATGAGAGTTTGACACTTAGTCAGCAAAGTCAAATTAACAGGGAGGACTTAAAAATAGAACGTAGTAATGTAGACAACTATGTCGAACCTCTGCCACATTTTTGATGAGAAAAATATTGAATTTCTTACTTATTTCAAAAAACTAATGGCGAGGGAGTTCAAGTGATTAGAGGATATGTGGGTAATGCTATTACAGACTACACTGGTAGGCAGAGCTTGGGAGATATTTGCGAGCTGTCAGATGAGAGGTCAAATGATTATAAAGAGGTCAAACAGACTATTTGAAGTGCTTATGAATTGGTACCAGAAGTGCAGAGATAGCAGTTGAGAAACATAAAGAAGGAACCAGGTCAGACTTATGTTGAGTTGGAAACAATTGAACATCGTCATTTTGATGAATCAACGCGTGCCTTGAAGATAGATTGGTCATATGAGGTTACAGGAAAGACTATTCTGATGGTGGAGTTTAAAAACTCACTTCCAGAGATG
>NW_025184501.1:0-1254 GCF_004010195.1 Chiloscyllium plagiosum | reverse complement strand
AAAACTAAGAATATAGATGAACGATTTGACGCAATGGTGTGGGACAAACCTGAACAGGTAGCGGGTCAGACAGAGGTTTTCAGGTCCTAAAAGAGTAAAATCCTTGCAACAGGAAGACAAAACGATAAAAGATGTATATTGGACGCATATTCTGAAAAGGAGGCCGAATACACTCCTGAGGGTAATTATCGAAAATATATTTTTTAAAACAGAAACAGAGACAATGGCAGGATAGTGCAGAGGAGAGATGGGCTGAAATGCACCAGATTGGGTTGCCAGTAACTTGGATAGGGGATGTTATGTGTAGCACTCGACCGAACTGTAGGAGGTCACATAGTAGTTTGAAACAATTAGACTCAGGTACAAAAACGTATTCGTTGGGCAAGAATGCACAAGGATGGGATTACGTAGATTGGGTTGCCAGTAACTTGGATAGGGGATGTTATGTGTAGCACTCGACCGAACTGTAGGAGGTCACATAGTAGTTTGAAAGAATTAGACTCAGGCACAAAAACGTATTCGTTGGGCAAGAATGCACAAGGATGGGATTACGTTTTGCCATACCTGCCATACACGCCAAAATGGTTAGCAAACCCGAAGTTTTACTGAGTCCAGCACCTTTGTTCAAATTCCAGCATTTGAAGAACATTTCACTCGCGTTTTATTGATTGTGTAGGTCCACAACCGAGAACCAAAAATGGGAACCAGTACTTGCGATCCATAATGATTGGGGCTCCTGCATTTCCAGAGGCAATTCCATTACGAAGTTTCAAGGCAAAAAGGTTGGTCGTCAAGTTAGTCTCTGTCTTCTCACCGTATGGGCTATGCAGCGAGAGTCAGTCGAATGAATGAGCACATTTTACTGCTAGGCTGTTTAAGTAGGCATAGCTCAGATATACAGTACTTTAAATCAAGTGCATATCATCCTGAGTGATGTTTAGAAATGTGTTATCAGACATTGACGACCATGTTGAGAGCATACTGTCAGGATTACCCGAATAATTGGGATAATGGTATCCCATCCGTATTGTTTTCCATTGCAGATGCGCCAAACGAATCGACACACTTTGCAACCTTCGAGTTAACATTCGGACCTGCAGTGAGAGGACCTTACTAATTAATTAAATATAAATTGACCGTATCAAATTCAGAGATCTCACACTTAGATTATGTCTTGGAGTTGAGGGAACGATTAAATCGAGTATGTAAGTTCGCTAAACTGTACCGAGCGGGGCCCCAACCCACAATGAAACA
>NW_025184500.1:0-2754 GCF_004010195.1 Chiloscyllium plagiosum | reverse complement strand
AATATTCCCGCAATGAATGCGCTGGTCAGACTGTATACATTAAAAGAAACAGATTTTTTTAAATTACGAAACGAAACACAACGAACTGAAAACATAAACCCGAATAGCTTATCCTGTCCAAATCTGAAAAACTATCCCGACTTAATGATACTGTTCCAAAATAGTTACAACAATCCCAGTGAATAAGCCCCACATTGCAAAGAGTAAAAATGGCACAAAGATCTTACAGGTTATGAGGAAAGAAGGGGAGAAAAGAGGGGTGGGCGAACTGTGTAGAGCATCCAGTTTCAACTGTATCCCTGTCTCAATTAAACATCGCAGTGAACTGACCTGCACAACGCAAGAGCTGGCCACGGTCCCTACAGAGTACCAAATTAAAAATCATGCAACACCAGGTAATATTCCAAAATGTTTATTTGGAAGCACGAGGTTTTGGAGTTGTGCTTCTTGGTCAATCACTGTCAAGTCCAATTCCAGCAATGCCAAGTCATGTTGATTACAGAGGAACCTCGATTTTCCAAAGGAGATGGGCGGGCATTATTTCGTTCAGATAATTGATTATTTGTTGAATTGATTCCCTCTGGGTATCGGAGTTTTCTGTGAATACTCCTCCACCTTCAAGGGACTATGCAAAGGCAAGTAACGCTCGAGAGCCCGTCACCGTTAGCTCCACACAAATTCTCCACCCAGGCCCCAGCAATGTACGATCCCATCCCGCCCGCCTGCTCGTCCGCAACCCCGTTCAACATCGAACCCTACCGGTCCCCATCCGCCCTCAACCCCGCAGCCCCAATACCGCTCCACCATCGCAGCAACACGACCATGCCCACCCACCGTCCGAACCCCGCCCGCAGCCCCGCCCTCGTCCAACTCGCTCCTATCTGGCCCCTCCTTCCGGGTAGCCTGACTGCACAGCAAAAGTAAGGCTGCTGCTTCCTTTGAGGGTAAGTCTCCAAATAGCGCGAACGCAGTCCACACACACACACACACACACACAGACACACACCCATGCACACACACACATCTTTTTGAGAGGTTCCACCTCTGCCCTGTGTAGGACTATGTCAGAGAGATGACTTGGGGAAGGGGGGCGTTTAGGACTCACCCCGCTGCAGAACTCCAGGGAAAGTATGGGGTGAGAGAGAGAGAGGGCGTGTGGTCAGTCATTTAGAGTCGGTACCTGGACTGTCCAGGATTATTCTTGGTTCATTTCAGTGAGGTGAGTTTGTTTTTAATCATTGTACCTATAACAAAAGACACGATCAGGGTTGAAATAGCTCTTTGACGTAATGTTTCTACTGGTACATTGAGATTCCCTTCGGATAATCCGATATTCGGATAACTGATATTCGGATAAATTAATTTCCTCGTTCTTTTCCTAAAACAAATGAATGTCCTCTGCCCGAGGCATTATCTGTTATTTATAAACAAAATAGTCCCAATCAACAATTTACTCCTCAGGCATTTGAGAACATTTGATTGTTTAGAAACTCTCTGAAAAACATCAAGGACAACATGGCCTTGTAAAGGGACCAGCTTTGTGACAGAATGCCACGTTTGGCTTTCGATTGAAGTTAAAAAAATGAACGTTTTACGTATTTGAAGCATATTGAGGTATTTGCGAGTCGATGTAATAATGCTGAAGTGCATTGTGTGTTGAAGGTGCAACATTGCTTTATTAGATCAATGAGAGGAATGTTCAAACAAATCTACACTTTCTGTGTATGGTCAGGGAAAATACGGCCACTGATTATCTATTGTATGACGCATGTTGTGGAGGAAGAGAGTCCAGAACAGCAACAATAACTTCGGGGGAGTTGTGGTGTGGAGAGCGTCAAGTGGTAACAATATTGCAAACGGACAGCACAGAAGTATCATCTCGCCTTGAAAAACAAAACATCCATCACTTTTCCTCACCACTGCCTTCGTTAGAGCAATGGATGATTGGCGATAAGATTCATAGCCAGCGATGTCAGCAACCAATCCAGTCCACATATCATTGTGAACTGTAATAACCATACCAAAAAGAGTTAAGTGGAACCCTTTGTTCAGTGGCTGTGATTGATGCCAGTCTCCATGGATCCTAGCCGTGTCACTGGAGGTTTTCCATTTTCTATTATTTAAGGACTTCTTGCCATGATTTATCCCATTCTAGGAGCAGATGCGTCACCTTCGACATGAACAGCGATCACCAGCTGCAGAAACAGGGAAAAGAGAGATCAAAACATCAAAATAGACTGGGATGTTGCAACAATGGATCAGAACCTGAGAAAATTATACTGGAATTTTACAACAATGGATCAGAATGTAAGAACACGAGATCGAGTTGTTACAACAATGCATGACAATCACGCAACAGTAGACTGGAATGTAACAACAATAGATCAGAAGCTGAGAACAGCAGACTGGAATGCTGCAACAATGGACAGGAGCTTACCCTCGGGTATTTCATATCTTTCCTCGTCTCGGTCGACATTGCCTTATCGGATATTAGGTGCAGTGATGATTATACAGGCGGGCTACTATCCTTTCCTTGCTATTGTTGGTGTTCCAAGTAAGTGTCCCAATCTCAATTAATTTATTAATATCATAAACCGCGATTTACTTCATTGCTATTTCTATTATGTACATTTGGCAAAGAGAGAAACTATTGTATTCAGTTTCAAGTGCGATCGCCAATCATTAACGAAAGACCCGCCCACATCCCAGCCCCCACAAACATCTGAAAACAAGACTATTCAAAATCCTGAAGTC
>NW_025184499.1:1937-2754 GCF_004010195.1 Chiloscyllium plagiosum | reverse complement strand
TTGGCTCTATGTATCAGACCGAACTGAATCTTTCGCAAGATGTGGGATGTTTCCCACACACATTGCTTTTTTAAACAAAGACTCTGCTCTGAGATTTAAATGTTTAATCAGATTTAATAAAAATCCTTCCAAAAATTGAGTTTGACTTCAGCTCCTTTAAAGAGATATGCTCTTGGCCTTCAATTTTGTGACATGTGATCATTCTTTGGTAAAGGTGGCTGTGTGCAACGCTGCAGGATGTTGTGCTGAAGTGCCTCATTGGGTGGATGAGCTTTATTACTGGTGTAATTTGGCGAATTTTGAGATGGAATATTATTTTGAGGTAAATCTCATTTTTAAACTGAGACGTGCTTGTGTAACTCAAGTGTGGAAACTATGTTCATGTTTGCAATGAACCTTTGGAGATTAGTATTTTCCGATCTGTTTTGTAAATAAAGTTCACTATAGAAAGCACAGTGCTGGAGAACCGCAGGTCCAGCAGCCCCTCTGAGGGGGAAAAAAACATTGTAAGCTCCAAGTCTCATGACCATTTGTCCGTTCAGACGAAGAGTCACTGAAATTGAAATGTAACATTATTTTTCTCTTCACCGATGCCCTCAAAACTGCTGAGTTTCTCAGCACTTTGTTTCTGCGGTTCAGATCTCCAGCACCTGCAGTTTATTGTTTTTTATCGATCCTATGATTTGACTTGAGTAGCGAGAGGCAGCAACTGTGATCAACTAGAATAAACCTGCCCAACCACGGAAAAAAAAACACAGTTCTTTATACTTTGCAAAACACGACTGTAAATAAGAAATGCAATTAAGCTAAGTGCAAG
>NW_025184499.1:0-1249 GCF_004010195.1 Chiloscyllium plagiosum | reverse complement strand
ATCCCCCCCCCCCCCCCCCCAGTCTCGTACCCCTAGAGCATCAGATTGTGTCATTGGCTTTTTTGATTGTCTATATACTCAATTCAAACTTGATTGAAAATTGGTATGTTTTCAGGGTATAATTTAAACAGATTGGCCGAATTCGAATTTATTTTATGTCTCCAGGCTTCAAACTAGTGTGAACCTTTTCCCGCGTATGGAGTCGGGTGTTCAGGGGGGTAGATATAGGACTGAAGTTAGGGGTAGGTTCTTCACTCAGCGAGTCGTAAGTTCATGGAATGCCCTGCCAGTAGCAGTGGTGGACTCTCCCTGTTTATGGGCATTTAAGCGGGCATTGGATAGGTATATGGAGGATAGTGGGTTAGTATAGGTTAGGTGGGCTTGGATCGGCGCAACATCGATGGCCAAAGGGCCTGTACTGCGCTGTATTCTTCTATGTTCTATGTTCTAGAACTGTACTCCAGCCCAATCTGAAATCTCATGGCCTGGTATATTCCCTATTCAAACATTAACATCAAGCCAGGGGATCAACCAGAGTTCAATGGAGAGTTCCGCAGGGCATGCCAGGAGCAATACCAGGCATACCTAAAAATGTGGTGCCAACCTGGTGAAGCTACCCAACCTGCATGCCAAACAGTGAAAGCAACACCAAATAAAACTATGTGATCCAACAACCAATGGATCAGATCTGAACTCTGCAGTTCTGCCACACCTAGTCAGGAATGGTGATGGACAATTAAACAACTCACTGCAGGAAGCATCACAGATATCCCCACCCTTACTGATGGAGGGGTCTCACACATCCATGCAACAGACAAGACAACAACATTTGCAGCAATCTTCAGCCAGCAGTGCCAAGTGGATGAGCCACAGACGTGAATCAACTTGGTTGAAAACTTATTTCAAATCAGATCAAGAAATAGAGAAGTAGTGTAAAGGCTGTCAGCCCTACCAACATTGTGGCAATAATACTGATGGCTGTGCTCCAGAACTTACTGCCCACCAAGGCAAGTCCAGCACTGGCACCTACTGACATTGTGGAACATTTCCCAGGGATGTTCAACACAAAAACGCAGGACAGAGCCAACCCAGCCAATTTCCCTCCATCAGTCGACACTCGCTCAGCAGTGAAATGATGGAAGGTGTCATCAACAGTGCTGTCACACAGCTGCTCAGCAATAGCCTTCTGTGACACCCAGTTTGGGTTCTGCCAGGACCACTCAGTTCCTGATCTTGTTGTAGACTTGAT
>NW_025184498.1:1800-2754 GCF_004010195.1 Chiloscyllium plagiosum | reverse complement strand
TAGAGGGCGAGAAACAGAGAGTGAGAAACAGAGGGGTTGATACAGAGGGGCTGAAATAGAGGGGCTGAAGCAGATGGCGAGAAACTGAGGGTGAGAAACTGAGTGTGAGAAACTGAGGGCGAGAAACACAGGGGCTGAAACACAGGGGCTGAAACAGAGGGTTGGGAGATCTGGTCAGCATGGATGGGTTGGACCGAAAGGTCTGTTTCCATGCTGTACATCTCTGTGACTCTAAGAAAGGGGTAGGGGAGAAAGGAGGTGGAAGAGGACAGAAATGGAGACAGAGCGGGGAGGCAGATAGGGGGCAGCAGAGAAAGAGGAGTCAGAAAGAGCAGGGGGACAGAGAGAAGGGGACAGAGAGGTGGAGTGTAGGGGAGAGGCAGAGAGAAGGGGAGGAAGAAACGTGAGGGGAGGGTGGTGGACTAGTCACTCCAGACACTTTGCCTTCCCCATTATTAACCCTTCCTGAGCCCATCCTCCTCAATTCCTTTCCCTCCCGCGCTTTCACTCTCTCTCTCTCCCCCTTCACCCACTGTCACTCACCAGTCCCAACGCTACTTTGTAAACCGAGGGGATGGAGATCAGCACACTTTATCTCATTCCTGATGAAGGCCTTCTGCCCAAAACGTCGACTCGCCTACGCCTTAAAATGCTGCCTGACCTGCTGTGCTTTTCCAGCGCCACACTCTCGACTCTGATCTCCAGCATCTGCAGTCCTCACTTTCGCTTAGATACACAGGGAAACACCTAAACTAAAACATACTGACGCACACAGGCAGAAACACAGAGAGCGAAAGAGAAAGAGAGCGAGAAAAAGAGAGTGCGGGAGAAAGAGAGAGCGAGAAAGAGAGCAAGAAAAAGAGTGAAAGAGAGAGAGAAAGAGAGAGAAAGAAAGAGAGAGAGAGTGAAAGAGAGAGAGATAGAGAGAGAAAGAAAGAGAGAGAAAGAGAGAGA
>NW_025184498.1:0-1768 GCF_004010195.1 Chiloscyllium plagiosum | reverse complement strand
AAGAGTGAGAAAAAGAGAAAGAGCGAGAGAGAGAAAGAGAGCAAAAGAAAGCGCGAGAGAGAGAGAAAGAGAGAAAAAGAAAGCGCGAGAGAGAGAGAAAGAGAGAAAAAGAAAGCGCGAGAGAGAGAGAAAGAGAGAAAAAGAAAGCGCGAGAGAGAGAGAAAGAGAGAAAAAGAAAGCGCGAGAGAGAGAGAAAGAGAGAAAAAGAAAGCGCGAGAGAGAGAGAAAGAGAGAAAAAGAAAGCGCGAGAGAGAGAGAAAGAGAGAAAAAGAAAGCGCGAGAGAGAGAGAAAGAGAGAAAAAGAAAGCGCGAGAGAGAGAGAAAGAGAGAAAAAGAAAGCGCGAGAGAGAGAGAAAGAGAGAAAAAGAAAGCGCGAGAGAGAGAGAAAGAGAGAAAAAGAAAGCGCGAGAGAGAGAGAAAGAGAGAAAAAGAAAGCGCGAGAGAGAGAGAAAGAGAGAGAGAGAAAGAGACAAAGAGAGAGGGAGGGGGGAAAGAGGAAAAGAGGGAAAGAGAGCGAAAGAGAGAAAGAAAGAGAAAGATTCCATTGTACTGCGTCTCCCCCTCATTTTCACCTTTGAACTAACCCTAATGCTAACCCTGGCCAACCCTGCCCCCTCCCTGCTCCTGCCCTTTGTAAACTTGACCTTGCTTCCTCTTGCAGGAGACTGAACCTGACCCCAGACCCTAATCCTTGACCCGACTGTTGACCTATCACTGTAAACCTAACCCTATCACTCTAACCCCCTAACTCAAACACTGAAATTGACCCCTCCATCCCTGACCCCAACCCTCGAACCCTGATGTTAACTCTTAACCTTTGACCCCAACCCTAACCTTCTAACCCCGTGACCCTGGACCCCTGATTCTCCTTCACATTCCCTGACTCTGACCTGATTGCACCCTGACCCCCACCCTTACCACAGGTCTATAAAACAGCAGCTAATGACGATGAAAGGTCCTATGTAGACAACAAGCAAAACTAATGTCATTTACAAAATACCATGCAAGAATGGTAACAAACACCACATTGTACAGCAGGCAGAAAACTAGCCACCAGGATACATGAATATCGACTGGCCACAAAAAGACATGACCCACTCTCACTCGTATCATTACATATGGATAAGGAAGGACACCACTTTGATTGGGACAAGATATCCAACCTAGGACAAGCAAAACAGAGACACACGCGATTCCTAGAAGTATGACATTCCAACTGGACTCTATCAGCAAACACATTGACTTGGTCCCTTCTTACCACTCCCTGAGAAAAAGAACAGGAAATGGCATCACCAACCCAAGGAAACCCAAACATACACAGAGGAACCTCGATTATCCGAATACTAATTATCCGAAAATCGGATTATTCGAAGGAGATCTCGAGGTCCCAATGGAAACGTTACATCAAAAACGTGTTTCCAAAAATGATCACGTCTTTTGTTTACAGTGATTAAACAGGCACCATCTCCAAATGACTGACTGCCCGCCCTCTCTCTCTCTCCCCACACTTTCCCTCGAGTTCTACACAGGTGTGTACCCTAAACACTCCCTCACCCTCCCCCCCTTCCCCAGATAATCTCTCCAACACTGTCCTGCACAGGGTAAATGTGGAACCTGTCAAAAAGTTGCAGTAAAAAGTTATGTGCGTGGCTGTGGCCGCGTGTGCATGTGCTATTTGGAGACTTACCCCACAAAGGCAATTGCCACAGTCTTGTTGTTGGTGTCCAGTACAGCTGCCCCAGAGAGAGAGGGCGGGTGTGTACGGGGT
>NW_025184497.1:0-2754 GCF_004010195.1 Chiloscyllium plagiosum | reverse complement strand
GTGTTTAATAGATATACAATCTCTGGGACGGTTGATGAAGTTGGATAACATCCACAGCCTATGTTCTTTAATTTTAGTGCCGAAAGGGTCCGTGGACAGTGAACATCGAACTCATTGCAGCAGAAAAGCATCTGTGTTTTTCTTTAGAATCAAGGAGAGAAAGTCAATGGACTTTTGATAACCCCTATAGTGCAGAGTCTAACCAGGAACAATGGGCATATCAAGGTCTGGTTTTCAGGATGCGATCAATTTTTGCATAGTGACATATTTTAGCAATGAATTAATAATCAGTATTAACTGAACCCATTTGCAACTAAGTGAACACATCAACTGCATTGCAGTTGACTGATCATAGTGTTCCTTGTACAGGAAAGAGAATTGGCCAATTCTATTTTATTTACCAATTTGGACAGGATCTGGTGCAAGCCTCTTATGTTGCTCTATGGTAAGGAGGGGGAAAGCAAAATGACTTCTATTTCCACCATTCAGTGAAGCATATTTAAATTATCAAATTCAATGTATTGAACTATCAACTCTTGTTGGGAAAAAAGAATGAAGAGCTTGACAAATCTACCAATTTTGGCTTTTGCTTTCATTCTGCACTGTTTCAAATAGGATCGATCCGATTCCACGGACTCCTTGACAAACTATATCCTGATTCCTTCCTTTTCCGTATTGCAACGAAGGCAGAGTCAAGAGGAACACAAGGTTCTTTATAGATTTTTGAAAGAAATTTCAGAAGACATACAGAATAATGAAAAAAACTTTCTTGTTGAACAGGAAAAGAAATGAAACCTACAAAATGATGAAGTGGAGAATGTCATTACAATACAGATGGGGATGACAGCTTCTCTGCTGCCATGATATTTTTTTAAATGCTGGTTGAAAGGGATGAGAGTTGTTAGCTCGGACAACCATTATGATGTTATAAACAGTTTTTGATCAGTGCAGACTTAATAAATTGTAGAGACTTATTCTGTGCTGGAGATCTCTTTGACTTGAGATCTGAGATTAGAAATCAGTTTGATGTAACGTTTTGTGACAGTTGTCAGATGTTGTAATGGGTATTTCAGCATGATGTACAAATTTGCAACTATTGTAAATCAGTCAGTAGCTGTGTGAGAGCTGGAATGAGTGTGTGNCTGTATGAGAGTGGAATGAGTGTGTGTGTGTATATGGTGGGTGCGTGCGTGTATGCAGTAAGCATTCTCTCTACGTCAGGCTTTGGCCCAAAGGTTCATTTGAAATTTGCATTGTTTAATTGTGTTTTTGTACAGGACAAATATTTATCAAAAGTATAATTTTGACCTTCTCAGTTACTGATAATGTCAAAGTTTTCTTCCTTGTGTACTCAGTATCTCCTTCATATATCCTCGTAACAATGTAACAGCAGGATCTGTTTATTCACGATGATTGTAACTTTAAAATTGCCTTTACTACATGGAGTTCATACAGTTCCTGAATGTATATTTCTTATGAGAATAAAGTCTATCTCTCTTCTGATGTTGCAAATAATGATTGGCTATGCATAATGGAATTTCTTGAAACTGAGCTGTTGTGCATTGACCAGAGGGAGAAATAAAAAAAATATCATCAGTTATGTTTGACTCTTCTACTTCTGGAAATTGAGCTCAATGTGTGTTTGACATAATCCATTCTATAATTACAGAAATGATGTTCTCCACTCACAGCAGTAGTATACCTGGCTACGGACTTGGCTTTGTACAGACAAAATATTACATTTTCTTGGTTCATCAAACATTTGCCTTGAGGAAGACGAGATATCTTGTCTATAATTACCAGGGTTGTTTCTACTCCCCTTCTTGAATGAGGGAACAACATTTGCTATCTCCAGTCTACTCCTACCATTCCTGTAGACAATGATGTCATAAAGATCAAAGCCAAACTCTCTGCAGTCTACTTCATGGCTTCCCAGAGAATCCTGGGATGAATCCCACCTGGCCCAGGGGATTTATCTATTTTCACACTTTCCAGAATATCTAACACCTCCTTGTAAACCTTAATCCCAACTAGTCTCGTAGCTGTTTTTCAGTATTCTCCTTGACAACATTGTCTTTTCCCAGTGTGAATACTGATGAAAAATATTCATTTAGTACTTCTTCTATCTTGTGACTCCACGCACAACTTCCCACTACTGTCCTTGATTAACACTAAACTTACTCAAGTTATTCTTTTATCCCTTATATACCAATAGAAGGCTTTAGCGTTTTCCCTGATCCTATCCACCAATTTCTCTTGCCTCCTCCTCACTCGTCTTAGCTCACTTTAGGTCTTTCCTGGCTACCTTGTAACGTTCAATCGCCCTAACTGAACCTTCACATCCCATCATAACTTAAGCTTCTTCTTCCTCTTGACAAGCGATTTAACTTCTTCAGTAAACCATGGCTCCTGTGCTCGACAACTTCCTGCCTGCCTGACAGTTACATACTTCTCACGAACACAGTATAGCTGTTATAGAGTCATAGAGATGTAGAGCATGGAAATAGACCCGTCAGTGCAACTCGTCCATGCCGACCAGATATTCCAACACAATTTAGTCCTACCTGCCAGCACCCGGCCCTTATCCCTGCAAACCCTTCCTATTCATTTACCCAGTCAGATGCCCTTTAAGTATCGCAAATGTACTAGCCCCCACCACTTCATCTGGCAGCTCATTCCATACCGATGCCACCCTCTGAGTGGAAAAATTTGCCACTTAGGTCTCTCATATATCTTTCCCCTGTCACCCAAAAC
>NW_025184496.1:0-2754 GCF_004010195.1 Chiloscyllium plagiosum | reverse complement strand
CACAGATGTTAGGCTTACTGGTCTATAGCTCCTAGGTTTTTCTTTGCAGCCCTTCATGAATAAGGGCACAACATTCGCTCCCCTCCAGTCTACTGGGATCTTACTTGTGGCTAACAGTGATGCAAAAATATCAGGGCCCTCGCAATCTCTTCTCTTTTCTATAACAGTGTTTTTGGACATATCTGGTCAGGACCATGAGATTTATCCACTTTCATACATTCTAATATATCCAATGCCTTCTCTGCTGTGATAAAAACTGTCCCTGAGATATGACCACTAACTTCCCCAAGTTTCCAAGTCTTCATGTCTTTCTCTACGGTAAACACAGAGGCGAAATATTAATTGAGGATCTTGCCCATCTCTTGCAGTTCGACACATTCATGTCCACTTTGGTCCCTGAGGGGCCATATTTTCTCTCAGTTCGTCTTTTTCCTTTAATATACTTAAAGAATCTCTTTGGATTCACCTTAATCTTCTCAGCCAAGCTTATCTCATGCCCCCTTTTCGCCCTCCTGATTTTCTTCTTCAGCAAACTCCTGTATTCCCTGTATACCTCCAGGGATTCCCTTGATCTCAGCTGCTTCCATCTGAGCCATGCGTCCTTGTTTTTTTTTGGTCAAAGACACAATATCTCTTGTCACCCAAGGTTCCCTATTCCTGCCAAACCCGCCCTTCACCCTCACAGGAACTGATGGACCTTGGATTCTACCTCCCTCACTTTTAAAAGCCTCCCACTTGCCAGGGTTCATTTAGCTGCAAACAAACTATTCCAACCAACCCTTGCAAGCTGCTGTCCATTTCCATCAGTGTTCGCCTTGCCCCAATTTAAAACTTGAACCTTTGGATCAGTTTTGTCCCTCTCCATAACGATTTTGAAATGCATAGAACCATGGTCGCTTAAATGTGCCTAATGTCTCTGACTCTACTCCCACCGCTGGCAGTGCATTCCACACACCCACCACTCTCTGTGTAAAAAAACTACCTCAGACATCTCCCCTATACCTTCCTCCAAAGAACTTTAAATGATGACCCATAGTGACAGTTCATTTTCATTATGAGTGTTAATTAACTAAATGTGAAAGTGCAAATTAGTGCCTTAAAGCCCCATTATTTCAATCAGTATGTATGCTTTCACACATGAATACATATAGTAGAAAGTTTTTAAGCATCTCTGGCTTCTCCTGCCTCTTGCTCTAAGGTGTATGTGTTCCATCTTGTACCACTGTTCTGCTTCACTAACTTACAGACATTTCTATATTTGTTTATGTTTCAGTACCTTCATCTCTTCTCTCCGTTGTTCATTTTTGACTCTGCATCAACTTCCTTTTGTGGAAGGGATGTCCCAAAAAATTCACAAGCCTACGAGAGAGAAAAATGTTTCCTCATTTATGTTTAAATGGCCGCCCCCTTATTTTTAAACTATAAATACGTTACACATTAAACGATGCATCCCATAGATGGAACACACTGCCGGTAGTGGAGGGATTGGGTGGGTATTGGTGCTAATCAAACGAGCTGGTTTTTCCTGGATGATATCAAGCTTCCCTGAGTGTTGTTGGAGCTGCACCCATTCAGGCAAGTGGAGAGCATTCCCTCACCTCCTGACTTATACTTTGCAGATTTAGACAGGCTTTGAGGAGTCAGCAGGTGAGTTACTTGCTGAAGTATTCCAAGCTTCTGACCTGCTCTTGGCAGTCTGTTTACCCAGAGCAGGTCAGGAGCAGTGGTGCGCTGTGGCTCAGTGGTTAGCAATCCTGCCTCACAGCACCTGGGTCCCAGGTTTGACTCCAGCCCTGGGCGACTGTCTGTGTGGAGTGTCACATTCTCCACGTGTCTGTGTGTGTTTGCTTTGGGTACTCCGGTTTCCTCCCCCATTCCAAAAATGTGCAGGTCAGGTGAATCGGCCATGCCAAATTGTCCTTACTGGTTCGGTGCATAAGTCGAGTGAGGAGTGGGGGGTTGTGGAATGGATTATTCTTCAGAGGTTCGGTGTGGACTTGTTGCACTGTAAGGCCTGTTTCCACACTGTAGGGAATCTAAGCACATGGACTGCAGCGATTCAAGAAGGCAGCTCACCACCACCTTCCCGAGGATAACTAGGATAGGAAATAAATGCTGCCACACCCAGACAGACCCACATCCCATGAGATGCTAAAAAAAAACATTTGATTTATGTGACTAGTTTTGTTCAGTTTTGAGTCAGGGGCTCCAGGAAGTGGCTAGTGGGGAAATCAGTGACTGGAGCCTCATTGAACATGCACATTGAATCATAGCAACACTGCATCACTCTAAATTCTGCCAATGATATTCCCCCATCATAATTTCACTCCAATGTTTGTTCTTATTTCCCACTGCTGATTTGTTTCAGAAGGTACGTTTGTTGGAATTGTTGGATTTGGACCAATACTTGGGGTTGATGAACACGGATAGGGTTGACTGGTCACGATATGCCCTGCTTATGTACAAATTCCCCTTACAATAGCTATTGATTTCATTACTTTTGTTTGTGGTTGTAATTAGGCTCCATTAACTTGGAACTGATTTTCTGCTCTGATGAATTCTCCCTCCGATAAATAATGGAAGTTTTCTCAATCTCTCAAAGAGAGAACTGGCTAATCCTTGACAAGAATCATCAAAATAACTATTACTTTCCAAAGGGAAATCATGTCTCTTAGTTTTACAGTCAAGCTGAAAATTCTGTGGGTGATCACTGATATATGGAGGATTTACTACCCGGTCTTAGCTGCTGTTGGT
>NW_025184495.1:0-2753 GCF_004010195.1 Chiloscyllium plagiosum | reverse complement strand
CCATACGTTCGCCTAATCTCACAAATTGCAGACGTATTGGCTTGACAACAATAATGTGAACACTGATGGGAGCCAATTTGCAGAATAAGGTAAAATAGACACAAGATGAAACGTAAAACAACATGTGACAGTCTACATTGCTTTGTCAAGTGCAGGCCATGCCTGACAAAGCTGATTCAGGTATTTGATGATGTTACAAAGTCAGTATATGAGGGAGTACTGTAAACGATGTTTTTCTTGGAAATTCATAACGTTTTCGCTACCTTGCCAGTTGATAAATTGATTAGCAAATTGTAAATGTTTGTGATTCATTGGTCATTGGCAGCATGGATTAGAAATTGCGAAAAGATTGGAAACAAAGGGTAAGGTAGTTAGTCATGTGTCAGATTGGAGACAAGCTGAAGTGTCGCTGCCAGGGGATGACTTTCTGAACCCTTGGTACTTTTTCTTACTTTGAAGAATAATTCTGAGTTAGCTAATGAGGGTCAAATCCCTCAGTTTGGAAATTACATTGTTGAGAGTCAATAGTGAATTGTAAGGATACTAAGCACCTTCAGAGTGACATTAAAATAATAAAACTCACACAGCGTGTGTAGGTTTCTCCAGGTGTTGTTTTTTTTTTAATTTCAGTTCGGAAACTATCACTGCAACATGCCGGAGTGGGTGCAATACTTAATGAAAAAGTGTTCTGCTGGAAATGGACAGCGTGTCAGGCGGCATCCGTGGGGCAGTAATGTCGTCGTTTTGGACATTCGCCCTTCAGCGGGAATTCCTAATGAAGGGCTTATGCCCGAACCGTCAAATCTCCTGCTCCTCTGATGCTGCTTGACCGGCTGTGCCTTTCGAGAACCACAGTCTTCGTCTCTGATCTCCAGCATCTGAGTGCTCAGTTTCTGCTGGATGCAATAATTGCCAAACGCGTGTATTCATTAACTGAAAATACTGTGTGTTCTTCTTAATGAATGCTGGGCTTGGATCATCTCAGTATCCCTCCAAGGAGATCAGCTGAATATGTGGGGAGCACAGTTCTTGGTGTTTGTGCTTCTGCTCCTGGAACAGCCCATCGAGTCTGAATGTGGATTAAGAGGACGGATGATGTATGGGGGTAAGGAAGCCTTTCAGTCTTCAATCTGACGAGCCACTCCGAGAGATGGGAGGCATTGACAGAACTGAAACGTCATTCAGGTGAACCAGGGATCTCCCTCAATTTAATTCTTCTTGCAATTCGTAGTTCTCAAAAAGGTCTGAACCTGAATGAAGCACTCTCAGTTTGTGGTTGCTGCCAAATTTCACAAAAATAATCTAATTTGTGCGCCTTACTTCAGCTACCGAGAAATGCTCTCCTTTTATCTTTAATCTTCTATGTACATCTAAGTTTTTGTTACTAAGGATGGTTCTGGTCGGAGAGTTCATTCTTTATGCCAAACTGAGAGCACAGAGCTCAGTAACTGGCTCCACCTCCCCTGTCCAAATCACAGAAGAATGACAGTGTGCATTTTCTGTCAGCATTCTCGATAACAGACCACAGTCGACTACGGTGCACTGACCATGTCACTACCTCTACTAATGGACAATGCTGGGAGTGCATCGTTCAGACCCGATCTCTATCGCCCCTGCCCGACCATACGAGGAGCACAGTGCACTTTTACTGTCAAATTTCGCTTTTCCTTAACACACTTGGAGCACCTTGCATAAAGCCTGTCGACGTATACTCTGCAATTGTTTTCCTTTCAGGGGAGATCTTTGGGTGCGTCAGAATTACTGGGACCTGTAGAAAAACGTTTTGTCGGAACGATGAGTACATAGTCCCTAACAGATGTTCCTGGGGTTATAACTGCTGCGTGGTCAAATGATGAAAACAACTGGCGAGTTGTCACTGACGACTGTGACGTCAACACTCGAACAACTTGTCCAACTACGGAGAGATAGTCTGAGTCTTCATAACATGACATTTCTTCGATCTCTGTTAATTAAAATCACTTAATTTATCTCTAACTCGTCTCAACGTTGTATTTTGATATTTCAGTCGTGGGGAGCTGTCTCAGTGCTCGCAATTGGGCAGACCCTGCTCCCTCAGCACTGATACTTCCAATTATACCGTGTCTTCAGCACAAACATTCCAATATTGCAGGAACCCCACAGCGCAAACCCTCTAATAGTGTGTAGATCCCTCAGCAGTGACGCTGTAACAGGACGGCACTCCCTCATAACTGACCCTCTGTCAGAACAGCGTTCTTCCAGCACTGCCATTCAGTTGAGATGAATATTCTGGAGACAGCAAACGCAATTGAGCTTTGATTGCATAGTTTCTGGGTGATAATGTTCAACTGCGGAGGTTGGAGCTCTTTGGAATTTTCTGCGTAGAAATGCAAAGGATTGAGAGTGGGTAGGGTGTGGAGGGATTTGCTCGTAGTTGAAGTGGTTGCAATTCGTTAGGGCAGCTGAGAAGAGCGGGTAAACTATTTCCTACTGTGACCAAAGAACCAGAGCATGTTGGGACAGGCTTCATTAAGTGAGTAGAAAATATAATGAACAGCAGCACTGTCGTTTGGGGCAGCAAGGTGGTTCAGTCTTTAACTGTGCTGGATCACAGTACAAGGCATATGGGTTCGGTCGTAGACCTGGGCGACTGTCTGCGTGGATTTTGCATATTCTTGCCATATCTCTGTGGGTATCCTCTAGGTGCTCCTGTTATCTCCCACAATGCATTGATGTGCATGTCAGGTGATTTGGCCATGCTAAATTGCCCATAG
>NW_025184494.1:0-2753 GCF_004010195.1 Chiloscyllium plagiosum | reverse complement strand
AGTCGGTGTTAACAGTGGGTAGTAAGGGCTAACGCATTAGCACTGACATTGAGCCTTGCACCAACAGCATCAATCTCAATTCTTGCCTCACGTCTCCCAGTCATCATTGACTTTCAGTTTATCCTACTCCCCCTTCGCAACTTCTCACTTGTTCCCGAATACTTTCGGTTTTCCATTTCGAAATTGGAGCCGTTTGAAACGAATTTCTGGAGTATGCACGTCAATCTTTGGGATGAGCTGCACTGCTCATCCATAATTACTCCAGAACTTGCGATATTAAGTTACTTTACAGAATCGTGGAAGTACTCAGCACAGAGATGCATCCATGATGTCGCTAGCGAGGGAGTTCCGAGAATTAAAACAAACGACTTTGAAGGATCAGTGAGATAGTTTCAGCTGAGAAAGGCGAGATCCTTAGAGGCGATTTGCGGTGACAGGTGTCTCGTGTATCTGCCGCAATGATCCTTCCAGTTGGATGCAATCAATCACTGGATTGATTCTGGCAGATCCACGTCTGTGCTCTGTGTGGAAGCAGGAAATAGTTTTCATTGAGATAAACCAAAAGAAGAGAAATAAATCTTTATTTCCTGAATGCGAATTGGATCCAGTTCTGTGCGATTCAAACTCAGACTCTGAAGCAGGGACTCCACTGATGCTGACAATAAACCTTGAACTAACCTGTCCAAACTTTTGTGCCTATTTTCTTTCTCCTCACATTTTGGAGCACCAGTTCTTGCCGTGAGTGGTGAAGGAGCTAACTCCCCCCTCGCAGAAACACACTTGGGGCCAGAGACCCATATATCTGTCCCACAGCGGGTATTGCTTTGCTCCGAACAGTCCGGGTTTGCTGTGTGGGACTGAAACTGTGTTCGATCACACACAGACGCGGTGTATCAGCTGCCAGCAGATGTGGAGAAGGTTGGGGCGGATTCAGATCCATTCTGGGAAATAGACTGGATCCGGAATTCAGGGGAGCTTAGTGTCACAGAAAGAAGGCTGGGGAATTGGTTTGGGAAAGATATCAGCCATGGTCGAATGTTCGGGCAGACGAGATGGGCTGACAGCTCTAACTGTCCACCGATGCCTTCTGGTCCCTGGCCATCCGGAATCTAAGGAAATAGAAAGAGTGAAGTCTTAACTCTATTTTCCTTTCCAAGATTCTACCAGACCTGCTGAGATTTTCCCGCAATTTCTTTTGTTGTTACTGAAACAGAAGACGGGAGGGAGTTCCTGGATCAACCAGCTCTCCGTTCTGTGGGCGTTTGAATTTCCCGTTCGACCAGATCACATCTCAGCCACACAAAAACCTCACTATCCTGCCCCACCCCACCCCTGTTACTGACAATAAACCGGAAACCCACGTGCACGCAACAGCATCATTTTCCGAGCGAACTGGGAAAAGTTTCGGGAGAGTTCCATTCGGTTTCATTCAGAGCATTCTAAATCAGTTACTTTTGTTTCAGCACTATTTTACATGGAGCCGTCACTCTCAATCCCCCGAGCATGTGGCCATTCGCATTCCACGGCTCTAGATATTTTGGTTGGTGCATGGTTGGAATGGAACCTCACGTTTTGAAAGGGACATTGTTTATCGTATATTCGGCTGAACTGATAAACGTGTCTCTGGTACCTCCGGTACAGTGGAAACAATTTTCACTCAGAAACCAACACATGATCAAAAACAGTGGTAACAATGTGTCAACAAAATCTGCAACAGCGAGCGAATGCGCTCTTGTGTGGGGTTGCAACATTGCAAATTGAATTGAGAGCTGTGAACCTATTAACAGATAAAAGTGACTCTCCATGAAACTGCATCTGCCAAGACTTCTCCACTCACTCATACTATCGATACCTGTTTGCAAAAATCCACATCCTTATCACAATATGTTCACCCACCTATTGTGTATCGGCAGCATTTCACTCTGCCACTTCCTCCAAGTCATTCAGTCAGAAAAAAACATTAAATCCGATGACTGACCAGTCTGGATTTCACTAAATATATCTTTCCAAGTTGAAAACTGCTCATTAATCTTGATTCGGTAATTTCTGTTAAATAGACAACGGACAGACAATGCTGCTTTATTATCCAACACCGAGAAATCCTTTCTCTTGTGCAATGGACTTTTATATAGCCCCTTATTGATTGCTTGCTAAAATTCAAATGAACTTTACGGAGCACCATCCTTCACCAAGTCTGCAGGTCATGCTACCAAAGAAATCTGTCAGATTGTCATCGTGTGATTTTCCTTTCAAAAATGATGTTGACTCAGTTTGACTGGAGTCATCTCTTCTAAACTTTCTGCTTTTCTTAATGTGCAATGGTGGTTCACATTTTCGAAATGACAACAAAGACATTTGAGCAGATGGAAGCAATTTAACCCATCAAGTCAGCGACAAGTTTCAACGAGATCACGGCTGATTTGGTTAATCCTCAAATCCCCTTTCAGCCTCATCTCTGTGACCAAATGCCTGTCTTTCTCAGCCTTGCATGTATGCAGGCTTGACAACCCTCTGTTGAAAACAACTTCACAGATTTGCTACCCTCTGAAAGAGAAAATATCCCCCACACCTAAGTCTTACATAATTGGCCACTTCCGCTGTGAGGAGGCCTTCTGGTGCCACATTATCCCAGGTGTATATCAGAGCAGCAAAAACCCTCAAGGTCGGTCTGCTCTGTCCAGTGCCAGCTCTGAGTGTTTGCAGCATTGTCTTTTTTGACGTTTGAATGAACAAATAGACCTGAATCTTCTTCA
>NW_025184493.1:2014-2753 GCF_004010195.1 Chiloscyllium plagiosum | reverse complement strand
GTCAGGCAGGGAGGAAGTCATAAGGTAAGGGGACCGTGGTTTACAACAGAAATTGCATCTCTTGTTACAAAGAAGAAGGAGGCTTATGTGTTGATGAGGCAAGATGGTTCAGATAAGGCGATGGAGAGTCACAGATTAGCTAGGAAGGATTTAAAGAGAGAGTTAAGAGCAAAGAGAGGACATGAGCAGTCTTTAACAAATAGAATAAAGGAGAACCCTAAAGCTTTCTATAGGTATGTGAGGAATAAAAGGATGATTAGGGTAGGAATAGGGCCAATCAAAGACAGAAGTGGGAAGTTGAGTGTGGGCCCTGTGGAGATTGGAGAGGTGTTAATGAATATCTCTCATCGGTCTTCACTCAGGAAAAGGAGAATATTGTAGAGGATAAGAATGAGGTATGAGATATTAGACTCGAAGGGATCGAGGTTAGTTGCACACAGGTGTTATCAATTCTAGAAGGAGTGAAAGTAGACAAGTGCCCTGAGCCCAATGGGATTTATCCGAGGTTTCTCTGGGAAGCGAGGGAGGAGATAGCAGAGCTTTTGGCTTTGATATTTGAGTTGTTATTGTCCACAGGCTTAGTACCAGAGTGGAGGATTGCAAATGTTGTGCCCTTGTTCAAGAAGGGCAGCAGAGATGACCCAGGTAATTATAGACCAATGAGCCTTACGTCTGTTGAAGGAAAGCTTTTGGAAAGGAATATTAGAGATAGGATTTATAATCATCTTGCAAGCAACAA
>NW_025184493.1:0-1998 GCF_004010195.1 Chiloscyllium plagiosum | reverse complement strand
TAGGGCAGTTGACGTGGTGTACATGGACCTCAGTAAAGGTTCCACATGGTAGGCTGTTGGAGAAAATGCAGAGGCATGGGATTGAGGGTGATTTAGCAGTTTGGATTAGAAACTGGCTTTCTGAAAGAAGGCAGCGAGTGCTGGTTTATGGAAAATATTCAGCCTGGTGTCCGGTTACTAGTGGTGTGCCTCAAGGATCTGTTTTGGGATGGTTTGTCATTTGTATAACTGACTTAGACGCAGGCATAGTGTTGTTAAGAAGGCATACAGTGTGTTAGGTTTCATTCGTAGAGGGATTGAGTGCCGGAACTGCAAATATCATGCTGCAACTACACAAAACGGTGGTGTAGCCACACTAGGAATATTTGTACAGTTCTGGTCCCCATATTTCAGGAAGGATATGGGAAGCATTGGAAAAGGAGCAGAGAAGATTTACCAGATCGTTTCCTGGTCTGGATGGAGGGTCTTGTGAGGAAAGGCTGAGAGACTTGGGTCCGTTCTCATTGGAAAGAAGGAGGCTAAGAGGTGCTTTGATAGAGACATATAAGATGATCAGAGGATTAGATAGGGTAGACAGTGAAAGACTCTTTCCTAGGATAGTGACGTCAGCTTGTACGAGGGGGCAGAACTACAAATTGAAGGGTGATAGATTTAAGACAGATGTCAGAGGCAAGTTCTTTGTGCAGAGAGTGGTAAGGGCGTGGAATGCCCTACCTGCTAAGGTAGTCAACTCAGCCACATTAGGGAGATTTAAACAATCCTTAGGTAAGCGCATGGTTGATTTTGGGATAGTGTCAGGGAACGAGCTGAGAATAGTTCACAGGTTGCGTAATATCGAGGGCTGAAGGGCCTGTTGTGCGCTGTATTGTTCTATGTTCTTTGTTCTATGTTCTAAACTTAGTGCAGGAGACTGAAAGAAATGAGCAGCTTTAAAACAAAAACCTCTTGGAGCTCAAAGCTTTCAATGAGAGTCTGAGCCCAGTGGTAAGTTCAGGTAACCTTTATTGCAACCCAACTTTGTTACAACTTCAGATCCCCCCCAGCAAAAAGGCAAAGAAAAAGCAGTTGCTTTTTGAGCACCTCAAGGTCAAAGTGCACACCACACCTCCCCTGTCCCACCCCCCCTCACTGTCTTTACTATTGGCCAGCACCAAGTTGTTCCTTTGTAATCGGATCCTTGGTACAGCCGTAACCCGGAGGAAGTATTGCCTCACTCAGCAATTTCAACCCATACCTTGTCTCCAAGTAAGTTTCTCCCCGCTCATTTGCCAGGAAGGGGCAGTGTAGTGTCAACCAGACTGCTGTGGGTCTGGAGTCACGTGTAGGGCAGACCGGGTAAAGGATGCAGCTGGAATGACTGAGTGAATCCTTTCCCACAATGGCGGTTCCATTCTCGAACAAGGGAGAGTGTGAATCAGATGGGGGCTTTCTCCCCTGCACCACCCCCTCCCTGAAACAGTCTCATCGTTAGATTCCGAACTCCACACTTCTGACCGAATGCCAATTCTGCCATCTGTCGTGGGGGGATTCAAACCCGGGAGTCACCAGAACCGGGTTGATAGTCCAATCGATAATGGCTCTCGGCTGTCACCTCTTCAATCCCCCTGCGATGGCACGTGAACTCGCTGGTGTTTCCGCAGGTTGGAGGAGTAGGTGAAGCCCTTCCCGCACTGAGAGCAAGTGAACGGCCTCTCTCCGGTGTGGATCCGCTGGTGCCTCAGCAGGGTGGAGACCTGGGTAAAGGCCTTCCCGCACTCTAGGCAGCTGAAGGGCCTCTCCCCCGTGTGGACCCGCCGGTGGGTCAACAGGTGGGAGGAATACCTGAAGCCCTTCCTGCACTCGGGGCAGCTGAAGGGCCTCTCCCCCGTGTGGACCCGCTGGTGGGCTAGCAGGGTGGAGGAATTCCTGAAGGCCTTCCCGCACTCGGGGCAGCTGAAGGGCCTCTCCCCCATGTGGACCCGCTGATGCCTCAGCAGGGTGGAGACCTGGGTAAAGGCC
>NW_025184492.1:0-2753 GCF_004010195.1 Chiloscyllium plagiosum | reverse complement strand
CTCCAGTTGCTACAAGTGAACATATTCCCCTCCTCCCTGGATGAAGGGTTCCCCTGACATGGCACGTCCGCGTTGTGACGTCACCAACGGAGCGAGGCCGGCAGCGGGGACCCCCACACTGCGCCTGCTCCGGACAGCGGCCGTCTGGTCCGCAGTGCGCCTGCGCCGTTTGCAAAACAGCTTTCCTTCGGAGAAGCTCCATAGTGTGGAAGCAGGCCACTCGGTCCAGGGAGTCCACACCGACCCTCCGAAGAGTAACCCACCCACACCCATTCCCTCCCCCCCGCCATTGCTCTGCATTTAACCCTTACGAATGCACCTAACCTGCACATCCTATGGCTAATCCACCCTAACCTAGACAGACATCCTAAATTAATGTAGTTCCATTTGCCAGCATTTGGCAGATGCCTTTTATATTGTGTCATTATTCCAGCCTCCACGACTTCCTCTGGCAGCAGGTTCCATATATCCACCACCCTCTGCGTGAAAAAGTTTCTACTCACTTCCCTTTCCCCATTCGCCTTAAACCTATGTTCTTCTAGTTCTGGACTCCCCTACCCTGGGGAAAAGACCTTGCTCTGATCCATGCCCCTTATATACTTTTATAAGGTCACCCCTCAGCCTCTGATGCTCCAGGGAAAATATCCCTGGCCTATCAGCCTCTCCCTGTACCTCAAATATTCCAACTCTACCAACAAGCCTTATAAAAGTTTTCCCACCCCTTTCAAAGTTTCACAACATTTTTCCTATTGCAGGGAGACCAGAACTGAACGTAGTATTCCAAAAGTGGACTAACCACATGTCCTGCACAGCCACAACAGTACTTGCCAAATCCTGTACTCAATGCTCTGACCAATAAAGGAAAGCATACCAAGGTCTCTTTGTTCTGCAACACTCCCCTTAACTGTGTAAGTCCTGCCTGGATTGCTTGACCAAAATGCAAACCTCACATTTCTCTAAATTAAACTCCACCTGCCACTCTTTGGCCGATCAGCCCGTCCGATCAATTCTGATTTATATCTCTTTCCTCCCTTATTCCAGAGAAGCTGAAAATCTCCACCCCACACACTCTTCCCTCCATTCTCAGTTTGCTGAACCTAATCCCTGCTGTACCTCATCTTAAAGGTCTGGTTCATGCTGATTAACAGGCCCACACTCACGGGAGGGGGAGGGGGAGGTGGGAGATCTAATTGAAACATACATAATACAGAACGACCTGGACATTGGGAAGATGTTTCAATTGGTAAGAGAGACTAGGAACAGAGGACCTTTTAGAATGGAGAAAAGGAAAAACTTCAGCCAGAGAGTGGTGAATCTATGGAATTCCTTGACACAGAAGGGTGTGGAGGCCAGGTCACTGAGGATATTTAAAACTGAAATAGATAGGTTCTTGAGTATCAAGGGGATCGAGAGGTATTGGGAGAAAGCAGGTGAATGGGGTTGACAAACTGATCAGCCACAATTGAATGGTATGAGCAGACCTGATGTGGTGTCCTGTCTTATAGTCTCTTACTGTCCTGGACATATTGAGAGAGTTGGGAGCAGGAGTAGGTCAGTTGGTCTTTCGAGCCTGCACCAGCTTTGAACAGATCATAACTAGATATTAATCTACCTACATCTAGGTGGATAGGCTGGGATGTTTTCAACGGAACACAGGAGGTTGAGATGCGACATTATAGAGAATTATAAAATCATGAGGAGCATAGATGAGGTGAATGGAAGGTGTTGTTTCAAGATTAGGAGCAAATTTTTAAGGTGCGAGGAGAAAGATTTTAAGATAGATATGAGGAGCACCTTTTTCCTTTGAGAGAGTGGTTTGTGTGTGGAACCAACGCCCCTCCCCCAAGTCCCTCCTCCCTACCTTTTATCTTAGCCTGCTGGACAAACTTTCCTCATTCCCGATGAAGGGCTCGGGCCCGAAACGTCGACTCTCCTGCTCCTTGGAAGTTGCCACACTTTTTGACTCTGATCTTCAACACCTGCAGTCCTCACTTTCCCCACATCCCAATATATCACCATTTAAACAATGCACTTCCTTTCTGCTGTTTTTTCCCCCCACAGCAAAGGCTATAACTTCACACTGTGGGACTGTTTTTGCCAATTGAGACACCGATCTGGATCAACATTTCCTGAGTCTGCTCCTCCCTGGATTCAGTCTTTACATTCAGTTACTGCGAGTCAACAATTAAAGCCCACAATGAAATAAAGAAATGGAAAAGAGAGTGCCGTACTCACAATGTCAAACAGAGGAAGGAAGTTGCATCATGGAGTGAAGCTCAATCTTCATTCAGAGAGAGAGAGGTGCAGGATCAGCTTCAGAAGCTCATGGGACAACTTCCGCATTCAGACAATAGTGGATGTTCTCATTGGCAGGAGGACTTCCTACTTCCGGTCCTCCAAGGCTCCCCATTAGCTTCTAAAGAAGATCGCGCCCCGTTGCAGCGGACAGCTAGGAGCATGCGCTGTTCTTGCTGACACCGAGGAGCATGCGCTGTACACTCTGTGGCAATATTGCGATTACTGACAAATTTAAGTGTCCAAATGCCAATAGGAGAAAAAGAAACGGTTGAGCCAATATTTATTTTTCCCCGTGACTCGACATAACCAAACATGCTCCTCACTATTTTTGCTAGTCACCTTGCCTACACCCCTCATGATTTTACAAATCTCAATAAGATCACCCCTCAACCTCCACTCCAGTGAATAAAGTCTCAGCCTCTCCTTATAACTCAAACCCTTCAGTCCCGACAACA
>NW_025184491.1:1704-2753 GCF_004010195.1 Chiloscyllium plagiosum | reverse complement strand
GTTGTTTGGATTCAACCAGGAGCAGTATCAGAAAACAGACTGGCAGAAGTTGAAGACATTTGGCAGGAGAAAACGTGATCAGGTGGACAATATTTTGGTAAGTGCTTCAGTTTAGCAACTGTTCAGTATTATATTGTACCTTTACATCACGACTATGAACACTGCATCCTACATCTGAATTTTCTGTTATTTCAAATGGCAAATGCTTTATCTGTTTTTGGCTTACCTGTCTGGCTATACTGCATACATCCAGAAAATGCTTCAACTTTCTGATTGAATTGAAAACTTGAGTCCTCACTGGAGTAGTTTGCTGAAAATCAAGTCCTGCTATTCCTTAGTTGCCAGAAAACTTATTTAAAAATTCACAAGTACATTGATTTCAGTGCAGTTGGCAAAGTAGTGTCATGTGTACTTCTTTAAATCCCAATGTTTGATTTCACTTTCACTCCATGTTTCTTTCAGTCCTATGATGAGTTTATGACGAAGACCCAAGGTGAACCCAGTAAAGATCTTGATGTTGGCACCTCAAGCTCAACCAAACCGCAAATTCAAACTCTGTGCTCCACTGATACTGAGAAGCTGAAGATTAAACCGTGCTCTCTGCAGAGGTACTTTCAGTAATGGATGTTAATTGTGTTACCTTATGAAGGGATGCCTCTTGTATTTCTCTTTCATACCCCAGTGGGACCCCTTTTGTCCAAATTAGTTGGTGATTAAATGGTTCTTGAGGGAAGGAGACCAGAACTTTTCCAGATACTTTACAGCAGGGAAACGTGCCTTTTGGCCCAACAGGCTATTGCCGTTATTTAGTCTCCATGCGACTCTACTCCCACTTTGTCTCATCCCATCAGTGCATCCTTTTGTATATTTCTCCCTGAGGTACTTATCTAATTTCCCCTTAAACATATTCGTGCCATTCAACTGAAGCATTCCTGGCATAAGCAAGTTCCATGTTGTCACTCTTCTCAGGGAAGAATATCTTGTTTTGAATTTCTGATTCAATTCGTTAATGTGAACTTCCTGTTCAGGTCAGCCTCACAAGTGAAAAC
>NW_025184491.1:0-1186 GCF_004010195.1 Chiloscyllium plagiosum | reverse complement strand
GAGGGGGAGAGTTACCTGGACGCAGTGGTTCAGGAGGCAGTCACACCCGGTAGATTAAGTAATTCAAATTCAGTTAGTGATTAGGAACAACAGGGTGTGACTGTAAGTGAGGCAGGAAAGGGGATTCTGAGTTCAGGAGAGGAGGAGCCTCAGCCCTTTACCTTGTCCAACAGGTGTGCGATTTTTGCTCCCTGTATGGATGAGGAAAAGGGCTGTGGAAAGGATGAACCAGCTGACCATGACACCATGGTTCAGAAGGCCACTCAAGAGCGGGAGCAAAAAGACAAATAGTTGTTACAGGGGATTCTATAATTAGGGGGACAGATAGTATCCTTTACGAGCTGGATTGGGAGTCCCACATGGTGTGTAGCTGGACCGGTGCCAGGATGCTGGGCATCTCCAACCGGCTTGAAAGGATATTGGAGCGGGAGGGAGAAGATCCAGTTGTTGTGATCCATGTTGGCACTAACAGCATAGGCAAGGCTAGGCAGGTGGGCCTGTGTGGGGAGTATCAAGCACTAGGGAGGAAATTGAAGAACAGGTCCTCGAGGGTCATAAATCTCTGGATTACTGCCCAAGCCACATGCTAATTGTCATAGGGGTAAGCAAGCTGGGAAGTAAGCACGTGGCCAGGAGATTGGTGTGGGAACGAGGGATTCCATTTCATGGGACATTGGGCGATCAGTTTTGGAACAGGGGTGATCTGTACCGATGAGACAGTCTCCACCTGAACCGATCTGGAACCAGTGTTCTGGTGAAAAGGATAAATAAGGTGGTCACTCGGACTTTAAACTTATGAGTCTGGGGGAAGGGAAAGGGAAAGCAATAGGGAGTATGGAGTCAAGTGGAACGATAAGCAACAGGTTAGTATGTGTGCAGGGTTTCAGTTCAAGGCAGACCAGGAATGAAGCAAAAACGAAGGATAACTTTGAACATATTACAAGAGATGTTGGAAATCATGAGGATAAGAAAATTAGCATGAAGGAACTTTACCTGAATGCTTATAGTATTTGTAACAAAGTAGATGAATTAACGGCACAAATCATCATGAATGATGATGATGTGGTCGGCATCACAGAGATGTGGTTGCAGGGGGTTTAGGACTGGCAGTTAAACATCCAAGGATTTACAACTTATCACAAAGAGAGGGAACTGGGCAGAGGGTGCAGGGTTGCCTTATTAGTTC
>NW_025184490.1:0-2753 GCF_004010195.1 Chiloscyllium plagiosum | reverse complement strand
CTATAACCTGGTGTTGTGTGATCTTTAACTTCCTTGACTTAGAATCCTTACAGTGTAGAAAGCAGCCATTCAGCCCATTGAGCATCCCATCCCAGAGCCACACCCCCTCACCCTGCATTTCCCATAGCTAACCCACCTAACCTGCACATCCCTGGACATGATAAGGCAAGTTTCTTTTCAGCGTGACTAATCCATCTAACTTTAAAATCTTTGGATTGTGGAAGGAAACCGGAGCAACCGGCAGAAACCTGCGCAGACTCAGGGAGAATGTGCAAACTCCACACAGGCAAACAGTCACCCAAGTCTGGAATTGAACCCAGATCCCTAGCACTGTGAGGCAGCAGTGCTAACCACTGAGCCACCATGCCGTCAATCTGGGAGAGAGTTGGTTGACCCACTTGTTAAAATAACTGTCTCACTTTCTCACTGTCTCACTTGATGTGCTTCATATTTGAGGAGTTGAAAATTCAGACCAACTGAAAAAGATCTCTTAAAGTAGTGTAGAAGGCTGGAGAGTGAGAACACAGATACAGATGGTTAAATCTGTGCTTACCTCATGGGGTAGGTAGGACAACATGTAATAGGCATAGCGGCTTTGTACAGATACTTTCCACTCCTAGACAAAGTAGAAAATAATTTAATATCATAATCTTAAATATTGTACTAATATTTATAAAGCTAATATTATATAATATTTTATAGTTATTAAAAATGGCAAAGTCACCATAGTCTTACAGGACCGTAGGGCTGCTCTCTCACGCGAGAAACAACTAGCGGTGGTTTAACCTGAGGGGGACCACACCGTAGGCAAGGGGAGAAATGCTGTTTGCATCACTTTGCACCACAAACCTACCATACTGCCAATGAAACAAAGCAAATCCCTTTTTTGTTAAGAAAGAAATCTACAGTGAGAACGGGCAGATTAACTAAATTCTTCCCATCTATGAGTTGTCTGAATTTTCTTATCCCAATCTGGAACAAATGTTTAGTCTAAGAATGTAGACATTGGTGATACTTACTGTCAATCACTAGTTAATGGGAGAAGGTTGTGGTTGGCTGAGTAGATGGAAATTAACCATGGTCCTTAGATCGCAATCTAAGACGGGTACATGTGTTTTAAACCTGTCTCCCTTAACAGTTCTGCCAATGGGGACCCATTACTCAATAAATGGAGAAGAGCTAATTCCCAGTCTGGATTCTTATAAAATTAATTTCACAGATTGACTGCATTTTCCATCTCTCCACTCCACTGAAGATAGAGCAGAGAACTTGTCATTTGGTTGGTATCAGCATCCAAAATGTATTTCCTGAAATGTTCATTCACAAATTGAGGTACATTGTCTGATATTCGACTCTTCCAGGAAACTGGGCACTAAAGTCCTTGCCGCGCTTTGGTCACTGCAGTGACTGAACAAAGTCTTGCTACCTCAATCCATCGTTAATAGGACTAAACACATCTTTGCTCTAAGATTCTGTTTCTGACCTTTTGGAAAATTTTGATGAATCCATTGGTTCTGTAGGCATTTCGCCCATCAGACAAAATATAATCCTGTAATGTCATTTGAAATATCTGGTCACCACACTGATCGTTGAGGTCTTGTTCTGTACTTTATAATATTGGAAATATCACCTCATAGGATTTCGTTTTGCATTGACTTTGGTACAACCATTGTAGTCGTACTTCGATAAAGCCTTTGACTATTGTCCAGCATTTCTTCTGGCCTGAAATACATTTCAACCACCTTTGCCGACAGCACTTTCTGACCATTGTCCACTCCTGGTCAGATTACAGAGCTGCACAAAAATCCCCGAGATTTTTCTCAGTGTTAGTTATCGCCAAAAGAATAAGACCTTCTAGATTCTTCTAGAAGAATAAGACCTTCTCTTGCTATTCAATCCACTGCTGCCCTTGAGAGAGTGTACCCAATGTTATTTGTACCTTGCCTGTAATATTCCACAGTCATATCCCATTAGACTGAGCCTGAGTAGCTGAATATATGAAGATCCCTTTTGATACTTATGGAATGGTTTGGAGTTCACCTTGATGTGAAACATCATTCCATGAAGAAGACTGTAAACATTTCACATCCTCACAGAATTACTAATGCTCCCTCACATTGGTTGCAAAAACAACTTTTCAATTTTCAAATCTCTTGACATAAAATAGACCAGTTTCATTTTCCATTAGTTTGAATGCTATCATTACCTTGGATCTATGAGTCTACTGAACTTTCATTACACTTTTTCCCCTATAAATAAAAGATGCACAAGCAACCCCCTAAAGGTCAGAGGGAAATTGAGAAACAAACTTGTAAGGAGATCTCAGCTATCTGTAAGAATAATAGGGTGGTTATGATAGGGATTTTAACTTTCCAAACATCGACTGGGACTGCCATAGTGTTAAGGGTTGAGATGGAGAGGAATTTCTTACGTGTGTACAACAAAATGTTCTGATTCGGTATGTGAATGTACCTATGAGAGAAGGTGCAAAACTTGACCGACTCTTGGGAAATAAGGTAGGGCAGGTGACTGAGGTGTCAGTGGGGGAGCACTTTGGGGCCAGCGACCATAATTCCGTTAGATTTAAAATAGTGATGGAAAAGGATAGGCCGGATCTAAAAGTTGAAGTTCTAAATTGGAGAAAGGTCAATTTTGACGGTATTAGGCAAGAACTTTCAAAAGCTGATTGGGGGCAGTTGTTCACACGTAAAGGGACGTCTGAAAAATGGGAAGCCTTCAGAAATGAGATAACA
>NW_025184489.1:0-2753 GCF_004010195.1 Chiloscyllium plagiosum | reverse complement strand
TATTTTTGCCTCTGTGTTTTCCTACACTTCCAGATCTGTATCTGATTGGCTTGTATATTTGTTCACGTTTAATACAATGATTCTGTACTCATTGGTGTGCAGTCTTCAATGAATTCTGACGGGTCGCTCTATTTTGCCTGCAGTAGGATGTTTCATTGTGCCATTTGAATTTGTCTCCTTCATTGTCTGTCTGTTTGTAAGCAAGAGAGAGATTACATGTGGTGAATGGTCATGGCGAGCTGATGTTTATGCATCTGTATGGTCAATTTTTTTCACATTTGTCCGACCTTGTGCTTTTCACAGTCCATGCAGGTAATCTTGTCGATTACATTCGTGCTGTCAGATGTGGTTGTAGGCTCTTTAAATTCTGTGAGAAGATGGTAGAAGATGTTTACTGGTTTGTGGGCCACTATGACTCCTTGACGTCTCTATGTTACTGTGTCTGTGCGTGTGTGTGTGTGCATGTCTATATACACATGCGTAAACGCATGGATGTTTCCCATGGGCAAATGCATACACACACACACAGTAACATATCGACTGCGAGTAGTCATAGTGGCCCACAAACAAGTAAAAACATTTCACCAGCTCCTCACAGAAGTTAAAGACCCAACAATCACACCAACAGCATGAAAATAACCTGCAATGGACAAAGGGAATGAGTGATCAAAAGGCAGAGAAAGAGCAGGAAGGTAGTGCAGGTGACCGTGCAATCATCTTCCTCTAAAACAAGTGTCCATTTTAAGGTTGTGTTGGGACAGCTGGCTCAACGGAGACGGCAGCAGGAATCAGATTCATGGCACCGTGGCACTCAGCTGTTCAGAAGGGCAGACAAAAGATTGGAAAGACAATAGTCACAGGGAATACAATTGAACGGAGTGTAGATAAGCGGTTCTGTACTCGAAAATGAGATTCCCAAATGGTATGTTGCCTCACAAGTCCACGTGTCGGGAATGTCTCAGAACAGGTGCAGAACCCTCTTAAGGGGTCGGGTATCGTGGTGAATATGGGCATCAGTGATATAGTCAAAACGGACGGGTGATGTCTTACGACCAGAATTTAGGGAATTAGGGGCCATGTTCAAAGTAGAAGCTCAGAAGTAGTGATGTCATGATTGCTACCAATGTCATGCGCGAGTCAGAGTAGAAATGAAAAAATGGGCAGGATGAATGCGTGGCTTGGAGATGGTGCAGGGGGGAACTGTTCAGATTTTGGCTCATTGGGATCAGTTCTGTGCGAGGTACGATTATTACAAATTGGACGGCCTACACTTGGGCCGGACTGGAACCAATATCCTTGGACGTCGTTTTGCAAAATCTGTTGGGGAGGGTTTAAACTAATGTGGCATAGAGATGGGAATCAAATGAGGAGACAGTCTGGAGGTAGTAACTAAAACTTCTAAGGAACTTACTGAAGTCAGAGCGACGAAGTGGAATGCAAGACAGGGAGGAGATGAGGAAGGCAAAGGTGGACTGAGGTGTATTTATTTTAAAGTTAAAAATGTGGTAGGTAAGGCACATGAACTTCGGACTTGGGTTAGTACCTGGGAGTATGATGATATTTCTATTACTAAAACCTGGTTGAGGGAAGGGCATGATTGGAAGCACAATATCGCCTGATATAGATGGTTCAGATAAGATAGAGATGGAGTTAAAGGGGAAGGAGGGTTTGCATTACTAATCAAAGAGGATATCACAGCTATGTTGAAAGAGAGCATATGGCAGGCTCAAAGAGTAACACAAAAAGAACAGAGCTCAGAAATTGGCAGGGTGCGGTAATAATGCTGGGATTCTACTACAGTCCTCCCAAAAGCCTGCATGAGATAATGGTTCAAATATGTAAAGCGACTATGGAAAGATGTAGCAGCAACAGGGCGATGGTGATCGGCTTTATCTTGCCCAACATTGACTGGGATTCACTTAGTATTGGAGATGTAGATGGAGCCGAATTTGTAAGGAGTATACAGGAGGGGTTTCTCGAGCAGTATGTAAATTGTCTAACTCGGGAAGTGTACATACTGGATCTGGTGTTGTGGAATTAGCCTGGTTATGTATTTTGAATTTCAGTAGGCATGACTTTGGGAGTAGTGGTCACAGTTCTCAAGTTTTAGAATACTCATGGAAAAAGACGGTAGTTGTCATAAAGTAAGAGGACTAAGCGGGAGGAAGGCCAACGACACCAAATTCAGGAAGGAGCTTGTGAATATTGACTGGGTTCAGCGGTTTGAAGGCAAATCCAGATTGGATATGTGGGAGATTTGTAAAGAGCGGTGGATTAGAGTTCAGGAGATTTTTTTTCCATTTGAATACCGTGGGTAATAGGTTAAATTGTGAGCTGAGCTAAGTGGAAAAAGGAAAGGTACGTAATGTCTCGGCGACACAAGACAGATTAACCTTTGGAAGAATATCAGGAATGTAGGAGTAATCTGAAACGTGGAATTAAGAGGGTCGAAGGTGGTCATGACATATCTGGAGCAAACAGGATTACGGGAAAATCCAAAGCGTTTTTATTCCTATACAAGGAGCAAGAGGGCAACGAGAGAAAGGGTTGGCCCCACTCAAAGGCAAAGGAGGAAACGTATGTGTAAAGTCAGAGAAAATGGGTGAGGTTCTCAATGAGTATTTGCATTGTTATTCACCGAGCAGAGTGTTGTGATGAATGTTGAGGCTAGGGATAGATGTTTGATTACCCTAGGTCGAGTCAACATAAAGAGGGAGAACTTGCTGGGTATTCTCAAAGGCAATAATGTGGAC
>NW_025184488.1:642-2753 GCF_004010195.1 Chiloscyllium plagiosum | reverse complement strand
CCTCTGGTTTCCCACAGCCACTCGCCACATTATGTGTGTTCTCATTTGCTTCTATGCTGTCCCGACTTCCCTAGTCAGCTATAGTTGCCTCATCCTCTCTCTAACATGTCGCTTTGTCCTCAAGATAAATCTCTGGTGCATCCTGAATTACTCCAAAAATCTCCTTTCATTGCTGTTCCACGGTCCTTCCTTCTGGCCTGTATCCCAGTTAATTCTACCTAGCTCTTCTATCATGCCTCTGCAATTGCCTTTAGTCAGCTGTAATACCATTACCTCTGATTCTAATTTCTCCATCTGAAATTGAGGAGTAAATTCAATCATATTATGATCACTGCCTCCTTTGATTTCCTTTTTCCAAAGCTCCCCTCATCTAATCTTCCTGCACAAGTTGCTACAAAAGTCATCTCATAGACATTCCACAAATTCCTTTTCCTGCAAACCACGATCAAACCGAATTCCCATTCAACCTGCATAATGAAATCTCACGTTATCCCTGTAACGTTGCCTTTCCTACAGATCTTTCTATCTCCTGGTGTATCTTGCACCCCAGCTCCTGACTACAGTTTGGCGGCCTGTACATAACCCCAACTGCATATTTTCACCTTTTTGACTCCCCAATTCTACCGACACAGTTTCTACAACACCTGATCTTAGTTCATTTCTTCTAATTTATTAAATTCGATTTCTTACTAATGAGACAAATCTGTGTCTCTGCCCACCTTCCTATCATTTCGACAGGATGAATACCCTTGAATATTCAGCTCCCAATCCTGATCCTCTTGCAATGGCGTCACTGTGATGCCCTCCACGTCATCCCTGCCAGTTTGTATATGAGTCACAAGCTTAATTACATTATTCCTTCTACTACTTGCATTCCGATATAACAGTGCAGTTCTGTACTTACTGTCCCTCTTATCATTGTCATTTGCTTGTCCAGCAGTTAGTACCCTTACAGACCCTGGCCACTGGCTCATTCCCCTTCCACTCCAACTTCTTCTGCACCCCAGATGACATATCCCAAATCCAAGTACCAGGTAGATAGCAAAACCTTCAGGACTGTCAATCCTGGTCACAGAGAATATTATCTATGCCTCTAACTGTACTATCCCCAATTATCCATAACTGGGCATCACAGTGACACATCAATGCTGCCTCACAGTGATAGGGATTTGGGTTCAATTCCAATCTCTGCAAACTGTCTGTGTGGACTTTGTATATTCTCCGTGTCAGCATTGGGAGCATTAGCTGTTTTCTCTCTCCACAGTATGTCTCTGTATTGGCTTCGGATTTCTACAATCTACAGTATTTTTTCTTTTATTTGAAGGAGAAATGATGCAAATGTGACAGCTTTTTGTAAAAACAGCCGTGGTTCGCGGATTCCACTGACTATTTAGGAATCTTGCCCAGCCACTTGTCTGAGTGCAGTGTCCCTGGAGACTCATTCCATCTCTTTCAGTCCTTCAGTCCATCGTCGCTGCATGCAGCCTTTCCTTTGCCACCCCTGGGAATCTCCACACCCCATTGCCTGACACTGGATATTCCCTTCGCAGGACTGTGCACAAAAGGACACTGGGCACTTTCTCACCCGCTGGGGATGCTGGGTAAAGAAACTTGCCATTGAAAGGAACTGAATATCAAAACTCCAATTTTAAAGCAAAGCAGAGTAAACAGGCTGAATGACATCCATCTGCTCTGACATTTTGTAGTCTTCTGTTTATCCTCGTCAGTCTGCAAATAAATGGTCCATATGTCTACCTTGTAACAGGTTTGGTGAAGGTGATAGATATCAGATCCTCTGGCCATTGGACTGAGTCAGTGGGCTCCACCTTCCTGGTTAATGAAGTCACACTTCCGTTTTTTATTATCTCATCTATCCACTTTAAAGAAAAGGCCTTGCTGGAGTTGTGCTGAATTTTGGAGACGCTAGAATATGTCACTTGCGAGTGAGATTAGGAATAGGAAGGTAGAACAGTTAAATACACGACCAAAGAGCTGGTAGCACTTCTGATATGTTGATCATGGGGATTCCCGACTCGATAGGATATACCCAAGGAGGGCGGGGTGGACCTGAACTAGCAGCAATATCTGATATGTGGATCATTGGGATTCCC
>NW_025184488.1:0-580 GCF_004010195.1 Chiloscyllium plagiosum | reverse complement strand
GAGGAATTGGAGACTAAAACCAGTGCATCTAAGATCAACAACAAAGACGCAGAGGGCACTGAACACAATGGGACTGGCAGGCGTAAGGGTTATTATTTTAATGCGAGGAATCTGGTTTGTAGGGACCTCGAGATTGGATGAGTACACATAACTCCAATGTAAATATTACAGAGATTTCGTGAGAGAGGGACAAGAGAGCAATCAATCCAGTGGGTACAGAAATACTTGCTGAATATGCAGTGAGTGGCTGGAGACAGTCGTTTACAGTGAAATAATTATCCAGCACTTTATCGAAATCGGACCATGTGTAATGCAATGTACAGATTGAAGTGACAAAGGAGGATACTGGAATTGTCTGTCTACAATATTTTCTGCTTTACTGATAGTATTTTGTAACCTCCTGTCACCGGAAAATAGCAGTAGAAAATACTTCAGGGAATCTCAAACCAAATATCAGGTCAATGTGTGATGTGTTTGTCTGAAGTGTATTTATTTCAATGCAAGTATTATTATGGATAAACAGATGAATTTAGAGCCTGAATGGGAGTACGATGAGACTACGATGTTGCAAACATTATAG
>NW_025184487.1:1668-2753 GCF_004010195.1 Chiloscyllium plagiosum | reverse complement strand
CAACAGGGTGACCTCCCCTTTACTGTTTATAACTGCAGCCTATACTACCTCAGTTGACGAGTCCCCTGACATCTTTTCTGCAACTGCAATACTGTCCTTGACCAAGAATGCCTCTTTTACCATCTTCTCTGTTCTCACTGAAACATCTAAATCCTAGGACGTGCAACAACCATTCCTGTGCCTGCTCTTTTCATGTCTCCGAAATGGCCACAACATCGACGTCCCAGGTACCAACCCATGCTGCTAGTTCATCCACCTTATTCCAGATGCTCCTGGCGTTGAAGTAGGCACACTTCAAACCACCACCTTGCTTGCCGGTGCCATCTTGCGACCATGATACTTGATTTCGGATCCCCATACTCTCAACCTTTTCTATACTTGAACTACAATTTTGGGTCCCATCCCCCTGCTGCATTAGTTGAAACCCACCCACAATAGCCTTTGCGAATATCCCCGCAGGATATTGGTACCCTTCTGGTTCAGACCAAGAACATCCTGCTTGTGCAGGTCCTACCCATCCCAGAAAGAGCCCCAATTATCCAAGAATCCAAAACCCACCCGCATGCACCATCACTGTAGCCACGTGTTCAACTCTAATCTCTCCCTATTCCTCACCTCACTCGCACGTGGCACGGGCAACAAAACAGAGACAACAACTCTGTTCGTCCTAGCTCTAAGCTTCCATCCTAGCTCCCTGAATGTCTGCCTTAAATCCCCATCTCTCTTCCTACCTATATTGTTGGTGCTGGATGGATCATGACCTGGGGCTGCTCCCGTTCCCCCTTAAGGATCCCAAAACACGATCAGAGAATTACGATCCGTGGCACCTGGGAGGCAACGCACCAACCGTGAGTCTCATTCGTCCCCACAGAACCTGCCATCTGTCCCCTAACTATGCAGTCCCCAATGACTATAGCTCTGCTCCTCTCCACCCTTCCCTTCTAAGCAGCAGGGACAGACACTGTGCCATAGCCCTGTGCCCCACTGCTTTCCCCTGGTAAGCCGTCCCCCAGAATAGTATCCAAAACGGTATACTTATTATTAAGGGGAATGGCCACAAGGGATCCTTGCAGTGCCTGCCAGTT
>NW_025184487.1:0-1373 GCF_004010195.1 Chiloscyllium plagiosum | reverse complement strand
ATTTGTGTTGGGGACTGAAGATAGAGGCCACACTTTTGCACGATTCAATTGTAGGAAATGTCTGCTCCAACAGGACAGGATATCAGAGAAGTCCGGAGAGTGTTTCAGCTCGAGCGAACAGGGATTTGATGGTGATCGTATCCACCTGTTGACCTGCTCCTTCTCAGAGGTGGAGGCTGTGTGTCTGAAAGATTCTGGCAAATTTCCTGTCTAATTGTTTGTGCCTAAATCCCTTAACTTCAATCCGGGCTTCAGGCACAATCCAGTGTCTGTGAGAGACTCTTTCTCATTCTATTGATTTAAAAAAATATAGAACATCAATTTCACAGCATATTAGAAGGGAAAGTGTTAATAAACAATCACTCCACCATGATAAGATGAAGTCACGCATTTTATCCGAAATAGAACTTGTTCAGAGTTTGAACATGGAAGGAAAAGGCTCCGGTTACGGCGGGAGAGAATCGTTCACTTGTGTGTGTGGACAAGGCTTCTGCTTGCATCAGAGCTCACAAACTACAATTGTAGTCATATTTAAGTGAGACTGCAGACAAGTGATGATTCATTTCTCCATCTGAGCAGAAATCCCACGAAAGCAATGATACCAGGAACAAGCTCAATGTGTGGGAAGGGATAAACTCCTTCTCTGACCTATTGCGACACCTGCTCGATCACAATGACGAGAAATCATTTCAATGTCTGGATTGCGGAAAATGCGATAAAACGTCCAGTGATTGGATTATCCAACACCATGTTCATACTAATGAGAAAACTTCCATCTGTCCAGACTTTGGAGAATATTATCAGACCTTTGTGTAGTTGATGCACTGGAAATATACGGACACGACTGAAAGTCCTTTAGAACTTCTGGGGTCCTGGCGTCCGATCCACGTGCTCACACAGAGGGCAGACATCTTCAATTCCACAACTGTGGGACGTGCTGCAAATGTCCGATCGACGTGAAGTCCCATCAACATTGCTGCCAGATCTTTTCAACGCCCAGACCGTGACAAGTGTAGCAAATGTTCTTGGGGATTGACATGGCAACAACGTGTTCACAAAGAAGAGACACGTTACATGCTGAGGTTGTGCTAATCACGATACAAGTTCCTTGGGATCGTTTAATCATGAACGTCTTCACATTGTGGAGAGACCGATCAAGTATCCAGTGTGTGGGATGTGCTCTCCAGTCTCTGCAGGTCTGATGTTCCATCGACATTCTCACAAGTTGAGAGACATTTCAAATGTTTTCATTATGGGAATCGGTTCGGGCGATCATCTCAACTCTCAGTACACCAGCGAGTTTGCAGTGGGCAGAAAGTATTTAACTGCTACATTTGAGAAAAAAAGTGTGCTCACTCATCGACTCTGCAGAG
>NW_025184486.1:0-2753 GCF_004010195.1 Chiloscyllium plagiosum | reverse complement strand
CTTCCCGGCTGCCCCTCTGGTCGTCGTCACGTCGTCGTCGTTCATCAGAAAGATTGGAAAACTTCGCATTAATATCACTGCATACTGCTAAATAACTTAAGAAAAAGATTCTTGGTCAACAATTTCTGGAAAATCAACAGCTTAAATAAGTAACTGATTGTAAGCTGTTCATAATAGCAGGTACTTCCTTGGCTCTATTCTAGGGCGATTAAGGATAGAGTGTGTCATGGAAATTGGTCTTCTTGGATTGGTGATCAGCTGTCAATCATTGGGAATGCAGTTTCAAGATAACCAAACGGAAGGTCACATGGGAGATCTATGGTTTACTCCATGAAGTGTGGGACATTGTGAAGATGGATATTTATGGGTTGCACTTGATGTGCCAATAATCATAGAGTGTGAATATCAATTTGTGGGAGATCCTTTTGTTAGATGGTACAATAGATCCTGTTGTGATGTGGTTGCAAGTTCAATTTAATACAAATGCGAGCTGTTTCATTTTTTGTAAAGGGTGAAGCACAAGGCTGGTAAGTGTAGGGATTACTGGGTGACTGGAGAAATGGAGATTTTGGTCATACTGCAGCTGCACGGAACATTGGTGAGGCTACTTTTGCAATACTGTGTACAATTCTGGTCTCCTTGCTACATGAAAGATTTTGTAAATCTTGAAAGGGTTCAGAAATAATTTACAAGGATGTTGCTAAAGTTGGAGAGTTTGCTTTGCAAAGAGAGGCTGAACAGGCAAGGGTTATATTCCCTGGAGCATCAGAGGCTGAGGGGTGACTTTATTGAGGTTTATAAAATCATGAGGGGCATGAGTAGTGTGAATAGCCAAGGTTTATTTCCCAGGATGGGCACATTCAAAACTGGATAGTATAGATTTATGTCAGAAGAAAATGATTTAAAATGGATCCATGGGGCAAGTTTTTCATACACAGCGTGGTGTGTGCATGGAACAAACTGCCAGAGGAAATGATGGTGGCTGGTACAGTAACAACATTTAAAAGGCATCTGGGTGGGGATATGAATAGGAATGGTATAGAGGGATATGGGCCAAATGACTTGAAAATGGGACGAGATTAATTTAGGATATCTAGTCAGCATGGACGTGAAAGGCCTGCTTCAGTGCTGCACAACTCTATGACTCTATTTTGGGCTTTTATGTCAGGCATATATACCTCATGATTGGAAAGGTGGTTTTAAACATGCAATTTGATGTATACATTACAATGGTGAAGGTATCTTTATGTCCTTGCTTACCACTATCTGCCTGTACTGCTCACAAACAAAACAATTTACTGTACTTAGATACACTTAATAATCAAATCAAATCAAATTGATAGGGATAATTTTATCAGATCGCTTCAAGACGTCTGATTATTGTGTTTTATACAAATGTAAAGTTTCATCCTTGGGTTCATTTTATGTCACATATTATTGTGATATTAATATTATGTGCTTCAGTTTTTAATATGATTTTTACCATTAGTTTAAATGGAAATGAGAGATAAAAGCAATCAAACGTAGATTTGATGTTATGCAGGCAAGAATTTACTTCATTATAAAAATTTAATGAGTAATGTATTAATAGTTAGTTTGACTGGATTCAAATATTTACCTGTGACAGAGAACTCGTTTATAGTTTTAATCTTGTCATTCCAAGGAAAATGGATCACAAACGAGGGATTGTAGTCAGGTGGCCAGCAAGAGAAATGACTATGAGAAAGGTTAGGAGCTATAATCAAGCATGCTCAGAAGTTTATTCAAGCTAATTTAAACTCTGCCCTGAGTTAAAACTGCAGCTATGACACGTTGTGACCTGTTTTGTAAGTGATAATCAGCAAGTTCCTGTGTTGACCAAATAAGGCAAATGGCATAGCCGTCAATAACGCAGACTGACACCATATTACTTTATATGGCACGTGGTATGTAGCTGTTTAATATTTGGTAGCTGCTTACCTGTAGCAATCCATTGGCGGGGACTGAACAGTGTAATCGCGATTTGAGTAATTTATTGGCTAAGAGCCAGAGGAGATTTTGCAGGAGAAGCGCACTTCAAGATAATATGAGCAGATGAAGAATTTTGCAGGAGGAACTCTCAAGAACAACATATGCAAAGCAAGTACCCTTAAGTTATCTTCAGAGAAGAAAAGGAACTGTGAAGTAAGATCTACACTGAGAGCAAACGTTGACCACTTCACATAAATCGCTGCACTCTGTCAAGAGCAAGACGACCTTTCCTTAGCTAAGGAGAACAATATTGCAGACGATATCCCAGGTGTGGCCGCACAAATGTCTTATATAATTGCAGTAACACATCCTTATTACTGTACTTAAACCCCCTCACTCTGAAGGCCAACATACAGTTTTCCTACTTTACTGACTGCTGCATTTGTGGATTGAATTTCAGCAACTAATGCATGAGGACACCCAGGTTTCATTGAACATGCTTGTCTCTCAACTTGCAGATATTTAAATAATAATCAGCTGACATTATTTTTGAATGACCTCACATTTTTCACATTATACTGTATCTGTCATGCACCAGCCCATTCACTCTGCCTGTCAAAAGCACACTGCAACATCTCTGCAACTTTCTCACAGCCCACCCTTCCATCCAGTTTTGTATCATCTGAACATTCTGAGATATTACATTTCGATTTCTCATCTAAATCATCTGCAATATACTGTGAATAGCTGGGGTTCTAGCACTGATCCCTGCAATATCAGGGATTACATGTCTTTCATTTATT
>NW_025184485.1:0-2753 GCF_004010195.1 Chiloscyllium plagiosum | reverse complement strand
CCTCATGCTTGGTACTTTGTCAAAGGATTCTTGCATGCAGAAGGATAACATCTATTGGTTCTCCTTGATCCAATCTGCTCATTACTCCCTCACTGTTTTCTAGCCGGTTTGGCAGGACTGATCTCCCCTTGATGAAACCATGTTGACTCTGTCCTAATTTACCAAACACCTCCAAGTATCAGAAATCCCATCCTTCACGATGGATTCCAGGATGTTACCCAAAACCAAGGTTAGGCTAAGCAGTCTGCTGTTTTCCATCTTCTACCTAACTCCCTTATTAAATGTGGTGTCATGTTAACAATTATACAGCCACTTTTCCGTTTCCTGATTTTAGTCATTCCTGAAAGATTTCCACTTACGCTTGCACTAACTCTTCAGTTACCTCCCTTACAAGGCTGGGGTGTAGTCCAACTGGTCCAGGTGAGCTATCCACATTCAGGCCATTCCGTTTTCTAACATGCTCTTCTTGGCGATGACCACCATATTCAGGACTGCCCTCTCACTCTCTTCAATTCTTGAGAAATTACTCGTGTCTTCCACTGTGAAGGCTGATGCAAAGTTCCTCAGCCATTTCTTTGTTTCCCACTACTGTCTCGCCATCATCATTTTCCAGTGGTCCATATTCACTTTTACCTCGCTTTTGCACTTTATATATCTAAAGAATCTCTTAAAGTTTGCTTTGTATTACTGGTTAGCTTACCCCCATATTTAATATTCTCTCACCTTATTTATTTTTCCTTGCCTTCTGTTGGCCCCATTCTCCAGTTTCCCTTTGCCCTTCACATTGCTTGCGCTTTTACTTATACGAAATCCCTGACTTCCCTCGTCAGCCCTGGTTGCCTCATTCTCCCTGTACCATGCCTTTATTGCTCAGCATGTCTCTCTGCAGTGTCTCCTGAATTAATCTTGGAATTTCCTGCCATTACTGTTCCCCTGTCTTTCCTGCTAGACCCCTGTCCCGGTCAATTCTACCCAGCTTCTCCCTTGTGCCTCTCCAGTTGCCTTTATTCAGCTGAAATACTGTTAACTTTGATTCTACTTTCTCTTTCTCAAATTGCAGAATAGATTCAACCATGTTCTAATCACTGCTTCTGAAGTTTTCTTTCACCTTAAGCTCCCTTATCTAGCCTGCGTCAGTAAATCCAGTGTCATCTGTTCCCGAGTGGGCTCCACCACATGATGCTCCAAAAAGCCATCCCATAGACATTCCTCAAATTCCTTTTCTTGCGATCCACTCCCAAAATGAGTTCCCATTGCACTTGCATATTGAAATCCCCCTATGATCACTGTAACTTTGTCTTTCCTACAGATCTTTTCTATCTCCTGGTGTATCTTGTACCCCAGCTCCTGACTACTCTTTGGAGGCCTGTGCAAGTCTCCAACTGTGATTGTCTTATCTTTGTGATTCCTCAATTCTACCCACGCAGATTCTACACCATCTGTCTTTACTTCCTTTCTTACTATTGATTTAATTTCATTTATTAATAATGTAAACCCACTCCCTCTGCTAACTGTATTTTCGATAGGATATTAGTCCTTGAATATCCTGATCCCCTTGCAACCACTTCTCTGTGATGCACATCACGTCATACCTACCAATTTCAATCTGTGCCACAAGTGGGCGGCACGGTGGCACAGTGGTTAGCACTGCTGCCTCACAGCGCCAGAGACCCGGGTTCAATTCCCGCCTCAGGCGACTGACTGTGTGGAGTTTGCACGTTCTCCCCGTGTCTGCGTGGGTTTCCTCTGGGTGCTCCGGTTTCCTCCCACAGTCCAAAGATGTGCAGGGCCAGGTGAATCGGCCATACTAAATTGCCCGTAGTGTTAGGTAAGGGGTAAATATAGGAGTATGGGTGGGTTTCGCTTCAGCGGGTCGGTGTGGACTTGTTGGGCCGAAGGGCCTGTTTCCACACTGTAATATAATCTAATCTAATCTAATCTACAATCTAATAAAAAGTTCATTTACTCTGTTCCTTATACTGCGTGCATTCAAATATAACCCCTTCAATCTTGTATTAACGGTTCCTCTTCTCATTTTCATTTGTTTGTCCAGTGTGCTTGAAGTCTGATTGCTTACACTTTCCATACACTTATTTGCGTCTGTGCTGGAGATTTTAATAACCTCTCCTGAGCTCTGTACATTTACCTCCTCTTTTCTAATTAAACCCTATAACGGACCCCCCAACCCTGCCAACACACACACACTCATAATCAGTTTCGACCTCTGTCTACAACCTTAGTTAGGATTCAATCGGACTGTGGTCCCAACACAAAATAAAGGTACAAAAAAATAAGCTTTTCTGTACCTACCAAAACATGAAAACTACAAAGATGCAAGTTTGTTAAAATACACTTACGATGTGGAGTTATATGAATTGAAATGTGAATTTAAAAACCACAGCCGAGGTTTTCAACTTTTATCAGTCATTATTTGACCCACAGCTGAGATGCGGATCTCCCCCCTGTCAGTGATCCCCCTCGCTGAGAATCTCTCGCCCTGTCTCTCACACCGTGTCTGGAGGGACTACAAGTTCCTATTGGCCCAGAATATTTAAATTAATTCACCTTCTCCCTGGAATTAATCTATTGTTCTTTTGGATCCTGTTCAGCGTCAGCAACCCGGTTCTGTAAAATTATTGGAGATAAGTGATCTGGGATGACAGCATAGTGCTCACAGGGTACGGCACCAGACAAAGGGCGTGCAGTCTGTGGGAGTTTTTAAATGAAATTTCTGTGTATTTCTCCTCATGCTG
>NW_025184484.1:0-2753 GCF_004010195.1 Chiloscyllium plagiosum | reverse complement strand
AGGCAAATTCTTTACACGGAGAGAGTGGTAAGTGTGTGGAATGCCCTACCAGCTAAGGTAGTCAACTCAACCACATTAGGGAGTTTTAAACAATCCATGGTTAAGCTCATGGATGATTTTGGGATAGTGTAGAGGGACGAGTTGAGAAGAATTCCACAGGTCGGCGCAACATTGAGGGCTGAAGAGTCTCTTCTGCGCTTTATTGTTCTATGTTCTTTGTTCTATAATCTGAATCATTTTCCAAGGTAGAAATGACAAATTCTAGAGTCCATAGATTTCAGGGGACGGGGGAAATTTAAAGAAAATAAAAAACGAAAGAACAGAAGATGCAGTAAATCAGAAACAAAAACAGAAGTTTCTGGAAATGCTCAACAAGTCTGGAAGCATCTGTGAAGAGAAATCAGAGTTCACGTTTCTGATGAAGGACCCGAAACATTAACGGATTTTTATTTTCACAGATGCTGCAAGACCTGCTGAGCATTTCCAACAACATGTGAAAGTTTAAAGGGAGTTATATCAGGCAAGTTTCTTATGCAAAAGGTGGTAGATTACTGAAATGTACTCTCCTGGGAGGTGATAAAAGCAGAAACAATCACAATGCTTAAGAGGCATTTGAGCAGGCACATAAGCTGGCAGGGGTTGGCAGGGATATGGATCATGTCCAGGAAGGTGGAATTAGTTTGAAATGGCATCATGGTCTGCACACACATGATGGCCCATTATTCCGGTGCTGTACTTTTCTGTTTTCCAGGGGGTACAATGTGTGGAGCGAGAGTTAATATTTTTTAGAACACACAGTGAGTTGATACATTTTGAGAGAAGCAATGTAGAAAGGAAATATATACTTGGATAGCACAGATACAAAGAGTAGAGACTGAGGGAAGGGGGGGGGGGGCAATGTGTACAATTCTTTAAAGGAGAGAGGACATAATCAAAGTGTTTTGATCAAAACATATGGGATCCTGGGTTTCATTAAACAATTTCATTGACTGGTTAGGTCACAGTCAATCATTGTATCCAATTCAGGTCAACGGATTCCTGCTCAGGAAGGATCTGAGTGATCTTTAGGGTGTGGAGTACAGACTTATTGGTGTGGTGCACTGACGAAGAAAATCCAGTCACTGGATTGATTTGGAAAAAAAATGCTATTTCCTTTGAAGAAATCAAGTTGAATATATCTTGATAGATTAAAATGGATAATATTATAACACATCTAGATAGAGCAGACAATAAAATAAATTGCACTTGATAGGTGATGGCTCAAAATTTAAGATTAGATATAATGTTGTGAGAAAGTGGGAGATGAACAAGTGTTCCCGCTGACTGCATTGGCTGGAAATATGCAGAACATGCTGCCTAGTATGGTGGTGCAAGTAGGGATGATCAATGATTAACAAATACTATTATATCAGATCTGAGGGAAATAAACTTTCAGGGTTTTGGGGACAGTTGGAGAATGAGAATAAGGGATTATGCTACAGAGAGCCAGCTTGGATTTGATGGACCCCTTTCTGTGCCATAACACTTTTTTTTGTACTTGCTTAACTTGTTCTGGTTATTTGTCTTCAGGGGTTAAAATATCATTAAGGTAAATCTGCTCTGTCTTCATGCTCAGACCAACACAGGTTGTCCTTCCACAGCAGGAGATAATGTTTACTGCTTTATACTTGGTTCTGAGGGAGTCCCCAGGTAGGGTACACAGAACTGAAAATCTGCTCCAGGATGTTTTAACCAGGTTTGTGAATATCGTGGAACATCTAGTGCCACGCCAATACCTGAAATGCTTTCCGACTGACAGACTAAATGAAATATGTTCCTTCCACAGCATGTTGCTGTCTGGAGTTCTGTGGTCAGTGTTGTTCCACAAGGATCAGAATTGGAACATCTATTGTCTGTAACATATATCAATGATGAGCATGGAAATATAAAGGATTTAATTAGCAAGTTTCTAGATCGTATAAATTGATGAAGTTGTGAATCATGAAGAATGTTGTCAAAGGATACAGCAAGAAAGAGATCAGTTGGAAAACCCATACGGAGATAGATTTTAATCCAGACAAGTGTGAGGTAATGTATTTTGGGAGGCTCATTGCAAGAGGAATGGATTCACTAAACCGAAGGGCTCTCAGCAGCATTGATGTACACAGGGATCTTCAAGGGTAAGTTCACAGCTCCCTGAAAGTGGTGAAGGATCTGTACGGCATACTTGCCTTCTTTTGTCAGGGACTGAATATAAAACTGTCATTAGGCCACCTTTGGAGTATTGTGTGCTGTTTTGAGCACCACATAAAAAGGAGGATGTGGAGGCTTTGGACAGCATGAAAACAGGTTTACCAGGATGTTGCCTGGATTGGGAGAGGTTGGAAAGACTTGGATTTTTGTCTTCGGAAAGTCAATGGCTGCGGGTGATCCGAAAGGCTCAGACAGAGTGAATAATCTGAATCTTTTTTCCAAGGTGAAAATGGCAACTTCTAGAGGCCATAGATTTAAGGGGAGAGGGGGCACATTTAAAGGAAATGAAAACCAAGATGCTGTAAACCAGAAACAAAAACATTTTCGGGAAAAGTTCAGCAGGTCTAGCAGTTTCTATGAAGATACATTAAAGTTAACGTTTCTGAGGAACGGTGACCAGACCCAAAACATCAACTGACTTTTTTTTCACAGATGCTGCATGATCTGCTGAGCATTTCCAACAATATGTGCAAGTTTAAAGCGAGTTATGTCAGACAAGTTTCTTATGCAGAAGGTGGTAA
>NW_025184483.1:0-2753 GCF_004010195.1 Chiloscyllium plagiosum | reverse complement strand
GGCAGTGACCAGCAGCCTAGAATGGAGCATGACGCAGTGACCAGCAGCCAAGTGTGGAACATGATGGCAGTGACCAGCAGCCTAGAATGGAGCATGATGGCAGTGACCAGCAGCCTAGTGTGGAGCATGGCGCAGTGACCAGCAGCCTCGTGTGGAACATGACGGCAGTGACCAGCAACTCGTGTGGAGCATGACGCAGTGACCAGCAACTCGTGTGGAGCATGACGCAGTTACCAGCAGCCAAGTGTGGAACATGATGGCAGTGACCAGCAGCCTCGTGTGGAGCACGACGCAGTGACCAGAAGCCTCATGTGGAACATGATGGCAGTGACCAGCAGCCTAGTGTGGAACATGACGCAGAGACCAGAAGCCTCGTATGGAACATGACGGCAGTGACCAGCAGCCTAGTGTGGAACATGCGCAGTGACCAGCAGCCTAGTGTGGAGCATGACGCAGTACCAGCAGCCTCGTTTGGAACATGATGGCAGTGACCAGCAGCCTGGAGCGGAGCATGACAGCAGTGACCAGCAGCCTCGTGTGGAACATGACGGCAGTGACCAGCAACTCGTGTGGAGCATGACGCAGTGACCAGCAACTCGTGTGGAGCATGACGCAGTTACCAGCAGCCAAGTGTGGAACATGACTGCAGTGACCAGCCACTCGTGTGGAGCATGACGCAGTGACCAGAAGCCTCGTGTGGAACATGATGGCAGTGACCAGCAGCCTAGTGTGGAACATGACGCAGTGACCAGAAGCCTCGTATGGAACATGATGGCAGTAACCAGCAGCCTTGTGTGGAACATGATGCAGTGACCAGCTGACTAGTGTGGAACATGATGGCAGTGACCAGCAGCCTAGTGTGGAGCATGACGACAGTGACCAGCAGCCTCGTGTGAAACATGACGCAGTGACTAGCAACCCAGTGTGGAACGTGATGGCAGTGACCAGCAGCCTAGTGTGGAACATGACGCAGTGACCAGCAGCCTAGAGTGGAACATGATGCAGTGACCAGCAGACTAATGTGGAACATGATGGCAGTGACCAGCAGACTAGTGTGAAGCATGACAGAAGTGACCAGCAGCCTAATGTGGAGCATGACAGTGGTGACCAGCAGCCTAGTGTGGAACATGATGGCAGTGACTAGCAACCCAGTGTGGAACATGACAATGGTGACCAGCAGACTAGTGTGGGATGGTAGTGACCAGCAGCCTCGTGTGGAACATGTTGCAGTGACCATCAGCCTTGTGTGGAACATGATGCAGTGACCAGCAGACTAGTGTGGAACTTGATGCAGTGACCAGCAGCCTAGTGGGGAACATGACGGCAGTGACCAGCAGCCTTGTGTGGAACATGATGCAGTAACCAGCAGCCTGGTGCCGAATATGATGGCATTGACCAGCAGCCTAGTGGGAACATGATGGCAGTGACCAGCAATCTAGTGTGGAGCATGACGACAGTGACCAGCAGCCTAGTGAGGAGCATGACGCAGTGACCAGCAACTCCTGTGGAGCATGACGCAGTGACCAGCAGCCAAGTGTGGAGCATGACTGCAGTGACCAGCAGCCTAGTGTGGAACATGATGCAGTGACCAGCAGCCCAGTGGGAAACATGACGGCAGTGCCCAGCAGCCTCGTGTGGAACATGATGCAGTGACCAGCAGACTAGTGTGGAACATGATGGCAGTGACCAGCATCCTTGAGTGGAACATGATGCAGTGACCAGCAGACTAGTGTGGAGCATGACGACAGTGACCAGCAGCCTCGTGTGGAACATGACGCAGTGACTAGCAACCCAGTGTGGAACGTGATGGCAGTGACCAGCAGCCTAGAATGGAGCATGATGGCAGTGACCAGCAGCCTTGTGTGGAGCATGGCGCAGTGACTAGCAGCCTCGTGTGGAAAATGTCGGCAGTGACCAGCAACTCGTGTGGAGCATGACGCATTGACCAGCAACCCGTGTGGAGCATGACGCAGTTACCAGCAGCCAAGTGTGGTACATGATGGCAGTGACCAGCAGCCTGGAGCAGAGCATGACAGCAGTGACCAGCAGCCTCGTGTGGAGCATGACGCAGTTACCAGCAGCCAAGTGTGGAACATGATGGCAGTTACCAGCAGCCTCGTGTGGAACATGACGCAGTGACCAGAAGTCTCGTGTGGAACATGATGGCAGTGACCAGCAGCCTAGTGTGGAACATGACGCAGTGACCAGAAGCCTCGTATGGAACATGACGGCAGTGACCAGCAGCCTAGTGTGGAACATGGCGCAGTGACCAACAGCCTGATTTGGAACATGACGGAGTGACCAGCAGCCTAGTGTGGAGCATGACGCAGTACCAGCAGCCTCGTTTGGAACATGATGGCAGTGACCAGCAGCCTGGAGCGGAGCATGACAGCAGTGACCAGCAGCCTAGTGTGGAAGATGTCAGCGGTGACCAGCAGCCTAGTGTGGAGCATGATGGCAGTGACCAGCAGAAGAGTGTGGAACATGATGCAGTAACCAGCAGCCTGGTGCAGAATATGATGGCAGTGACCAGCAGCCTAGTGAGGAGCATGACGCAGTAACGAGCAGCCTCGTGTGGAACATGACGGCAATGACCAGCAGCCTTGTGTGGAACATGATGCAGTAACCAGCAGCCTGGTGCAGAATATGATGGCAGTGACCAGCAGCCTAGTGGGAACATGATGGCAGTGACCAGCAGCCTAATGTGCAGCATGACGACAGTGACCAGCAGCCTAGTGTGGAGCATGACGCAG
>NW_025184482.1:0-2753 GCF_004010195.1 Chiloscyllium plagiosum | reverse complement strand
CCAGCATCTGCAGACCTCACTTTCTCCTCAATTTAGACAAATGTAAGCTGTTGGATTTTGGAAAGGCAAATCAGAGCAGGACTTGTACATTTAAAGGGAAAGTCCTTTGGAATGTTGCTGAACATAGAGACCATGGAGTGCAGGTTCATTGTTCCTTGAAAGGAGAGTCGCAGGTAGGCAGACTAGTGAAGGTGGGGTTTGGTATGCTTATATTTATTGGTCAATGCATTGAGTACAGAAGATGGGACGTCAAATTGTGGTTGGACAGGACATTGATTAAGCCATTTCAGGAATTCTGTTTTAAGTTCGAAATTCCCTGTTCTGGAAAGGATGTTGTGAATCTTGAAAGAGTTCAGACAAGATTTACAAAGACTTTGCTAGGGTTGGAGGATTTGGGCTACAGGAGGAGGCTTAATTTCCTTGGAGAGTCAAAGACTGAGAGGTGACTTCATGGAGATTTATAAAATCATGAAGGGCACAGATAAGGTGAACAACCATGGTCTTTTCCCCCAGTTAGGTGGGATCAAAATCAGATCACATGGCCTTAAGTTGAGAGGGCAAAGATTAAAAACGGATTTAAGGGGCAAAGTTTTCATGCTGTGTGTGGTGTATGTGTGGAATGAGCTGCCAGATGAAATAGTGGAAGCTGATACAGTTACAACATTTGAAAGGCATCCGATTGGGTACATGAATAGGAAGGGTTTTGAATGATATGGACCTATAGCTGGCAAATGGGGCTCCATTTGTTGAGGATTCCTATTTGGCATGGACAAATTGGACCAAAGGTCTGTTTCTGTGCTGTACATCTCTATGACACTAATAAATGAAAATAAGATGTGTTCCTCTTTTGTGGAGAGCTAGCAGAAGCACAGATAATTGTCCTTGGAGCTGAGAAGGTTAAGCAGTGATTTTGACCAGGTGCAAATTTGTTTCTAGGATATCTAATCTGCAGAGAGAGTGGAAATGTTAACAACATCACAATTTTAGTAACTATTTTCAGGTAATTGGCAAATAATGTGAACATTATTTTATTCAGTAAGTTCTGAGTATCTGGAACAGTCTGAATGGCAGCTGGACACAGACTCAGTAGTTATTCATAAACAGATGTGGAATTTTACTTTTTAAGGGAAGATTTGGGGGGCTATGGGCAAATGGGAAGGGAATTTGGACAGATTTGCAGCATCTCCATAGGGAGAGGGTATAGCCCAAATGGGCTGAATAGCCCCAACCCCTGTGCTCTGTGATACTGCCCCATTGAGTGTGAATGTTGTAGCTCATCCCAGGGCAGAGAGAGGCAGGATCCCACCACTCACCTCACAATGGGCCCCGATGATTGATGTCAGCGCAGGCCAATAGGGGGCAGAGGGCCGTACTGGAGGACCAGATCGTACCAGTTTGTCTTCCAACCAATCGGAGTGAATGAGGGCATCCTCAAGGCTGGAACTAAAGAAAGGCACATATCGCAGAGATTTGAGAAACTGGAGGACATGAGACAGGGAGCGTTCTGTGGCTGGTGAGGAATTATATAAATAAGGAAGAGTTGTGAGGCTGGATGCGGTGACAGTGATCGGGAGAGTTGAGGATGGAGGAATTTAGAGTTATTGAGGATTAGAGTCGTAATGTTATACAACAAGGAAACAGGCCCTGTGGTCCAACCAGTCCATGCCAACCATAATTGTAAACTGAACTAATTGTACCTGCCTCCGCTTAGTCCACATTCATCCAAATGTTTGCTATTTATGCACTAATCTGAATGTCTTTTAAATATTGTAATTGTATTCACAGCTACCACTTCCTCTGGAATTTAATTTCACACATATAATTTTTTTTTAAAACCCTAATGTCTTTTCTCAAATCTTTCTCATTTCATCTCAAAATGAATGCATCCGAGTTTTGAATTCCCCTCTCCCTCGTCCATTCACCTTATCTACACTTTTTCTGATTTTATAAACCTCTAATAAGGTCACCCCTCAACCTCCTGCACTCCAGTGAAAAAATTCCCAGCCTATCCAGCCACTCCTTAGAACACAATCCCTCCATTCATGGCAACATGCAGGTAAATCTCTCCTGAACCTGCTCCAATTTAATAATATCATTCCTATAACAGCACAACCAGAACTGGACAGAGTATTCCAGAAGAGGCTTCCCTAACGTTCTGTACATCCTCAATATAACGTCCCAACTCCTGTACTCAAAGGTCTGAACAATGAAGGCAAGTGTGCTAAGCACCTTAACCACCCTGTCTACATGTGACACAAACTTCAAAGAAGCCCTCGGTTTCTTTGTTCCCATATCACTACTCAAGGCCCTACTTTTATTGAGTGTAAGTCCTACCCTCGTTTGTATTGTCAGGATATTATATATTGCATTTATTCCAATCCAAAAAATTTTTGAGTATAATTAAGAGGAAAATCAGGAGGCAAAAAAAAAGGGACATGAGATAGCTTTGGCGAATAGGGTTAAGGATAATCCAAAGGGCTTTTGTAAGTACATGAGGAGCAAAAGGCTAACTAGGGAGAAAATAGAGACCCTCAAAGATCAGCAAGGCAGCCATTGTGTGGAGCTGCAGGCGATGGGCGAGATAGGGAAACAAGTATTTTGCAGTAGTGTTTACTGTGAAAAAGTACATGGGAGATATAGAATGTGGGGAAATAAATGGTGACATCTTGGAAAATGTCCATATTACAGAGGAGGAGGAGGTGCTCAATGAGCGGCTAAGGAGCTGGTGCTGGGTAAAAGGATTCACGTTTTTT
>NW_025184481.1:878-2753 GCF_004010195.1 Chiloscyllium plagiosum | reverse complement strand
AATTTCAAAACCAGACAGCGGCTGTCATCTCCAATGTCCTCTTCCTTTCAACTGAGTCGTTTTCTGTCTTTTATTGCAAGGGTATTTCATGCAAAAAAACCCCATAAATTTGATAGAGAGTGTTTTGCATGGCAGTCTCTGTAGATGGCAGTTTACTCTCTGTCTAAGTTGCATAATGTCTACCGCTTTATCTCCTCAATATCAAGTCATCTCTGGTTCAATGTTGGCAATACAGTAAAGTCAAAATCTGTTGGGTTTATTATCCGGAGGCTTAATTTAAACAGATTCGTTAAATATGAAAAGTTGTCCAAAGAACAACTGAAACTCAAGGTATCTTTTTAACAGCCAAATGTTACATATTTTCAATTTTCCAAGTACATTATGAGACTGCTATCTAGTTATATGACAGGTGCTTACAAGCTCTTAATGAAGAACAGCACTCAACTTCATAGAGCTGCAGCATAACCTCACAGCTATGAAACTCAGTTCCCCGGCTTTTGAAAGCCAACACACCTTGCGCCTTCTCAACAACCACATCAACTTGCGTGGATACTTTGTGGATCTGTGGACATGGAACCCAAGATCCCTCTATTCCTCTACACTGCCAAGTATTCTGCCTTTAACTCTGTACTCTGCATGCAAATCTTCCTTCCAAAGTGAATGACTTCACACTTTTCCAGGTTCAACTCGATCACAACTCCACAACTCCAACAACTTCCGTCCGCAAGCTTACTAACACACCCTCCCAATCCCCCATTCAACTCTCTTATAAAAGTCCCAAAGAGCAGAGTTCCCAGAACCGATCCCTGCAGAACACCACTGGTCAACGAGCTCCAGGCTGAGTACTTTCTATCTACCACTACCCTCTGTCTTTTATGGGCCAGCCAATTCTGTATCCAGATAGCCAGATTTCCCTGTACCCCATGCCTCCATACTTTCTGAATGAACCCACAATTGGTAACTTTATCAAATGACTTTCTAAAATTCAAATACACCACATCCACTGCTCTACCTGCATCAATGTATTTTTTTCAGAACCTCAAAAAGTTCAATAAGATTTATGAGGTATGACCTGTTCCTAACTAAGGCATGCTGCCAAATTATGGTTTTCGAAGTAATCATAAATCGTCTCTCTCAAATCCTGTCCAATAAATTGCCCATCAATGGCGTAAGAATTATTTGCCTCTAATTCCCAGGATTATCTCTATTCCCTTTCTTGAACAAGGGAATAACATTTGCCATCATCGCAAAACGCACAGCAATCTCTTTTCTCGCTTCCTTTCGTATCCTAGGTTTTTTCCCCATCTGGCCAAGAAAATTGGTGATCCTGTTGGGAGCTTTTTATAGGCCTCCGAATAGTTCCTGAAATGTAGTCGAAAGGATAGTAGTCGAAAGGATAGCAAAGATGATTCTCGATAGGAGTGACAAAGACCGGGTAGTTGTAATGGGGGACTTCAACTTTCGAAATATTAAACGGAAACGCTATAGTACGAGTACTATAGATGAGTCAGTTTTTGTCCAGTGTGTGCAGGAGGGCTTCCTGACACAGTATGTAGACAGGCCTACAAGGGGCAGAGCCACATTAGATTTGATACTGGGTAATGAGCCCGGTCAGATGTTAGACTTGGACGTAGGTGAGCACTTTGGTGATAGCGATCACAATTCTATTATCTTCACTTCAGTGATAGAAAGGGATAGGTGTATACCACTTGGCAAGAGTTACAGCTGGGGAAAGGCAATTACGATGCCATTAGGCAAGATTTAGGAAGCATATGATAGGGAAAGAAACTGCAGGGAATGGGCACTTTAGAAATGTGGAGCTTATTCAAAGAAAAGCTACGGTGTGTCCTAGATAAGTATGTGCCTGTCAGGCAG
>NW_025184481.1:0-375 GCF_004010195.1 Chiloscyllium plagiosum | reverse complement strand
TCGGTGTTGGGTCCACTGCTGTTCATCATTTTCATAAACGACCTGGATGAGGGCATAGAAGGATGGGTTAGTAAATTTGCAGACGACACTAAGGTCGGTGGATTTGTGAATAGTGATGAACGATGTTGTAGGTTACAGAGAGACTTAAATAAGCTGCAGAGCTGGGCTGAGAGGTGGCAAATAGAAATTAATGCGGAATAGTGTGAGGTGATTCACTTTGGTCAGAGTAACTGGAATGCAAAGTACTGGGCTAATGGTAAGATTCTTGGTAGTGTAGATGAGCAGAGAGATCTCGGTGTCCAGGTGCAAAAGTCCTTGAAAGTTGCCACCCAGGTTGACAGTTTTGTTAAGAAGGCTAACAGTTTTCTAGTTTTT
>NW_025184480.1:1660-2752 GCF_004010195.1 Chiloscyllium plagiosum | reverse complement strand
TGGACTTCTGGCTAGAATGTCATGCCTCTCAAAAGTTTCGTGCCTGGCTTTGTCCTAGGAAGTGTGTGTTGTCACAGTCAACGTGGTGTCCTTCTTTGTGATAGTGGGTCATGTCTTTTGGTGGCCAGTTAGTGTTCATATGTCCTGCTAGCACGACAACAGGACAGTTTGAAATGGAGGAAAAATTATTTTATATACACTGTTTAATCAATGTGTTTTCAGATAAATAACATTTTTGATATGTGTACAACACATTCTGAATGAACAACGGAGACACAGTTAATGACAAATGATGCACATGATGTGTAAAATTTATAAAACATTAAAACATTATTTGATCCTCATCTGAAGTGATAACTTCCCTTTCTCAACATTCTCCCTTTTTTGGGATTCCCAACTCTAGTCTCATTCTTAACAGGATGTGTGTTATAAATTCTTGCTTCTCGTGTCCCAACTTATTTTAGTTAATCCCCTTTCTACCGGGAATTCAATACATTGGCCTGCTGGGTTCTTTCCAAAGTTAGTGTCTGTCATATTATTGGAGGAAAGGTTCTGGCATCAGACCCAGCATTTGAACATATTACTCTGTTGTACGTGCACTAACAAAGGACCACAACATACAGGCATTGCCAAGTTTGAGGGATATACACCTACTTCTTTAGATAATGTAGTTTTCTCATTTTCCACATCTCCATATCTATATCCTCTCTCTCGTTCTCCCTTTGTATCTCGGTAAGAAATCCACCAATTATTCTTCGTGGCCCATCTCTCAAAACTCATCATTTCAGTTTATATCTAATGTTCTCTTCAAGATGTAATGCAGTTATAATTAAGCAATGTAACTACAAAGACATGCGGGAGGAGCTGGCCAGAGTTAATTGGAAGTGGAGCTGAGCAGGAAAGGCCATGGAGCAACAAGGGCAGGAGTTTCTGGGGATACGTCGGAAGATAATACCAGAAATGCAACCCCAAGAAGATGAAACATACTCATGGGAGGACAAGGCAGCCATGAATGATAAGGGCTCAGACCAAAAGAGAAAACATACAATGTGGTGAAGATGATTGGGAATCCAGATAATTCATTGGCTCTGA
>NW_025184480.1:0-234 GCF_004010195.1 Chiloscyllium plagiosum | reverse complement strand
ATATTACTACAGTTGTTATTGGGGATTTCAACATGCAGATAGACTGGGAGAATCAGGATTGTATGGACCCCAAGAAAGAGACTTTGTGGAGTGCCTCCGAGGTGGATTCTTAGAACAGCTGGTGCTGGAGCCGACCAGGGAGAAGGCAATGCTGGATCTTGTATTGTGCAACGAACCAGAATTGGTCAGGGACCACGAAGCGAAGGAGCCATTGGGAAGTAGTGACCATAATCC
>NW_025184479.1:1768-2752 GCF_004010195.1 Chiloscyllium plagiosum | reverse complement strand
CGAGGTTTTTTGGGGCTCGGTGCAAGGTAGATGAGAATGCAACAGACAAATGAAGTTGGGGAGGAGATGATAGTTTGGAGAGGAAGGCAGAGCAGATAGATGGGAAATATGATGGACAGGTCAAGGGGGCAGTGTCGATTTGGAGGCTTGGGAGTGGCATAAGATGGGTTAGGGAATTGTGGCCAAAGATGAAATCCACGTTAGTCCTGTGCGTTTCCAGGGTGCCAAAGCGGATGATGAGGATTCACTCCAACAGGCTTCAAGTGGTTAAGGTTTGGCGACGGATGAGGCAGCGTACTCTGCATCTATTTCAGTGCAAGCCACTCACTCGTGGTCGGACTATCCCTCTTCTCCGAGATGTTCCCTCACCTGCATTTCCAGAAGTGCACTCCTTTCCGATTCCATGCATTCTGTCCAATTATTTGCTGTGGAATCTTTAAACTGCGCAGACCCCTCCACTTCTATACATTTAACCACACTTTTCTGTGCAACTGATACTAACTCCCATGACTTAGTTTAAATTCCTGTCGACAGAACCAAGTTATCAGATTTTCCAAGGACTTTGGCCCCAGCATCGATCAGGCGGAGAGTGTCCCATCGGCCAGCTCAGTCCTTCGCCAGATCAGACCCCAAAATCCAATGAAATAACACGTATTCTCTCACACCAGTCTTTCAAACGAACAATTACTTCCTTAATCTTGCTGACTTTTTGCCAATTTGTTTATGGAGCTGGTAGTAATCCAGAGATTACTCCTTTCTGTGTGCATTTTCTAATTTAGCACTAAACTATAGTTTTGATTAGATTTGATTACATGACAGTGTGGAAACGTGCCCTTCGGTCCAACAAGTCCACACCGACCCGCCGAAGCGCAACCCACCCATGCCCCTACATTTACCCCTTACCTAACACTACGGGCAATTTAGCATGGCCAATTCACCTGACCTGCACATCTTTGGACTGTGGGAGGAAACCGGAGCACCCGG
>NW_025184479.1:0-1217 GCF_004010195.1 Chiloscyllium plagiosum | reverse complement strand
GAACGTGCTGACTAAATGCACCACAGAGTTTGAGGTAAAAAGAAATCTGTAATGTTCTGAAACCTGGGTGACAGCGCGTTCTGTATTCAGATTGCAGTCACTGAAACCTCATTTATCCTGTACAAGTTTTACTTTACCAAGATACAGGCTGAGACTTCGATTGTGTGGAGATGAGGACAGTTGGATGCCAGAAAGTGCAAACTCATCCATGTCACCAGGAAACGACTTTATGTGTGGATACACACAACGTATTTCTGCAGCCTGGACAATAACAGGAAAATGGGAATGGAACCCAGCCCATACTTGTTTTTACCCCACAGAGATTGTTTTGTGTGTTGTTGTCTCTGTCTTGAATCCATCCTCTGACGTACAGACTCGAATCAGTCTCCCCAGAGACAGGTTTAGTGCTGAACATTTGAAGCAGGAGGGAAAAGGCCAAGTTGTGCATAGTTGCGACAATGAATTGAAGGGAGGAAGGAGGGGGGTCAGAGAAAAAAGGGGGCCTGCGGGGTGATGGTGACAGCTCGAAGCGGAGTGTGGAGCTGATTGATGTGAAGGAAGATGGACAGGTCGGACAGTCAAGAGGGCGGTGCAAGGTTGGAAGGTTTAATCTGCGATGGGAGGATACGGAGGGGAAATGAGGTAACTGGTGAAATTAACGGTGATGCCGAATGTTTGGTGCGTTCCAGAGAGGAAGATGAGGTGTTCTTCCTCCACTCATCGAGTAGCTTGTATTTGATAGTGGGCGATGCCCAGTACGTGCATGCACTTGGAGTGGGACGGGGAGATGAAGGAGTCATCTCCAGCACGGTGGAATTGTTTGGTGCATGTTTCCGAGAGATATTCTCTGCAACGCTCTGCGTGTTCCCGTCCTATTGCCCCAGTGTCAAGGAGACCGCGTCGAGAACAACAGACACGGTAAATGAGGTGGTTTCATTTGCATAACAATCTCTGCTGGATGTGGAAAGATCCTTTTGGGGCGGTGAAGAGAGGTGAGGTAGTTGTTGAAGGTGAATGTTTTTCACCTATTGCAGTGGCAAGGGTGGACCCGGTTTAAGCCTTCTATTCTCCAAGGAGAACTGGTCTAATTTCCCAATCTACCTTTACAGCTGACATTGTGCATACGATGCACAATTCACATTATCCTGTTCAGTGCTGTCTCAAATCACTTAATTTCCCCACTCCCTGAAGTTTCACGAGCAGAACTGAGCAACAAT
>NW_025184478.1:0-2752 GCF_004010195.1 Chiloscyllium plagiosum | reverse complement strand
GTGACACTCCTGCCCCGTGTGCTTTGGCCAGATTATTAAAAGGTTCCCTTCTCTTTGGTCAGTTAACTGTCGGTCTGGTTATTCCCACATATTTCCCTGTCCCTCATCACGTTATCCCGTGGGTCAGTTGGGAATGCAATCATTTTAATGGTGAAGGACCCCACTCCAGTAACTGTAACCCTGATGTTATGATTAGGGTTGGTATTAGTCTGTGGTGAATGTTATTGAACAGGGTTTTCCCTGGGAGTTTAATGACTAGTCCATTGTGAGGGTCCGGTGAGTGAGGGACAAGCTGGAGGTCCTGGTCTCAGCCCGTTTTTAATTTTGTTCCCAAGGAATTCTCCCTGGCAGGCCTTCCCGGGACACTGCTGTTCTCTACTTTATACACACGGACTGCTGTTCTCTATATTGTACACATTGGCTGTTTTGCTTTGTATTATACACAGTGACTGTTGTTCCCAATATTAGACACAGGGATAGCTGTTCCTCAGATGAGACACAGAGACTCATGTTCTCTATATTATACATAGGGATTGCTGTTCTCTGTATTATACATGCAGACTGCTGTTGTCTATAATATAAGCAGTTACTGCTGTTCTCTTGGTTGTACACAGGGACTGCTGTTGTCTATATTTCACACATTGGCTGTTTTTCTTTGTATTATACACAGTGACTGTTGTTCCCAATATTAGACACAGGGACAGCTATTCCTTATATGAGACACAGGGATTGCTGTTCTCTGTGTTATACACAGCTACTGCTATTCTCTATCTTCTACACTGTGGCTGCTGTTCTCTGTACTACACACAGGGATGCATGTTCTCTGTATCTATAATGTAAGCAGGGAAAGCTGTTTTCTGGAGAAGTTACAGGCACTGCTTTTCTCTATATTAAACACAGAGACAGCTGTTCTCTATATTGTATGCAGGGACTGCTCTACTCTTTATTATACACAGGGGTTGTGGTTCTCTATGTTATACATATGGACAGCTGTTCTCTGTATTATACACAGGGTCACATGTTCATTATATTAAACATAGCATCTGCCGTTCTATGTTCCATAGACAAGTATATTATAGTCACATGGACAGCTGTTGTCTATATTATACACAGGGCCTGCTGCTCTCTATATGATACACAGGGACTGCTTTTGTCTATATTATACACAGGGCCTGCTGCTCTCTATATGATACACAGGGACAGCTGTTGTCTACATTATACATAGGGACTGCTGTTCTACATATCATACACAGGTTTTCTGTATTAGACACAGGGATTCCTGTACTTCTAAAAAAACACAGGGACTGTTTTTCTCTCAATTATACACAGGGACAGCTGTTCTCTGCATTGTGCACAGGGACTGCTGTTCTCTATATTGTATGCCGGGACTGCTGTACTCTTTATTATACACATAGACAGCTGTTCTCTGTATTATATACAAGGACAGTTGTTGTCTATATTGTACACAGGGCCTGCTGCTCTCTATATGATACACAGGGACTGCTGTTGTCCATATTATACACGGGAACTGCTGTTCTCTGTATTATACACAGCTGCTGCTTTTCTCTGTATTATACACATGGATTGCTGTTCTCTACATTATACAGAGCGACTGCTGCTCTCGATGTAAGACACAGGTCCAACTGTTGTCAATATTTTAAACAGGGACTGATGTTCCCTAAATTGTCCACAGGGACTGCTGTTTACATTACATTACATTACAGTGTGGAAACAGGCCCTTCGGCCCAACAAGTCCACACCGACCCGCCGAAGCGAAACCCACCCATACCCCTACATTTACCCCTTACCTAACACTACGGGCAATTTAGTATGGCCAATTCACCTGACCCTGCACATCTTTGGACTGTGGGAGGAAACCGGAGCACCCAGAGGAAACCCACGCAGACACGGGGAGAACGTGCAAACTCCACACAGTCAGTCGCCTGAGGCGGGAATTGAACCCGGGTCTCAGGCGCTGTGAGGCAGCAGTGCTAACCACTGTGCCACCGTGCCGCATGTCTAATATAGAGAACAACAGTCTCTGTGTGTATATAATACACTGGGACTGCTGTTCTGTTTCTTGTACACAGGGACTGCTGTTCTCTGTATTAGACATGGGAACAGCTGTTCTCTCTATGATTCACAGGGACTGCTGTACTGTTTATTGCAGCTGTTCTCTATATGATTCACAGGGACTGCTGTGATCCATATTACACACAGGGACTGCTGTTCTTATACACAGGGACTGCTGTACTCTCTTCTACGCAAGGAGTGCTGTTCTTTCTGTTATACACAGTAACATTTATTCTTATAGTAGACACAGGGACTGCTATTACCAACATGAGACACATGGTCTGCTGTCCTCCAGTGCATGTCGGACACATGTTCTCGATATTGTACACAGGGACTGCTGTTCTCATTATTAAACACAGAGACTGCAGTTCTCTGTATTGTACACAGACAGTGCTGTTCTCGAAAATAATCACAGAAACTGGTGTTTTCTATGTTATACACAGGGACAGCTGTTCTCTTTATTAAATACGGGGACTGCTGTTCTCTATATTTAACACAGGGACAACTGTTTTGTTTATTATAAATAGAGACTGCTGTTCTCTATACTATACACAGGGACAGATGTCTGTGTTATACACTGGGACTGCCATTCTCTATATTAGACATAGGAACTGCTGTGCTCTATATTATACACAGGGACTGCTGTTCTACATAGAACATAGAACATAGAAGAATACAG
>NW_025184477.1:0-2752 GCF_004010195.1 Chiloscyllium plagiosum | reverse complement strand
ACAATTCTCCAGGTAGAGTCTCACCAACTCGGTTCACATTACCCCAAGTACAGTCTCAACAACCTTGTACACAATACTCCGGGTACAGTCTCAAAATACATGTACACAATATTCCAGGTACAGTCTTACCAACCCTGTACAAAATACTCCAGGCACAGTCTCAACAACCCTGTACACACTAGTCCAGGTACAGTCTCACCAACCCTGTACACAATAATCCAGGTATAGTGTCACCAGCCATGTGCACAATGTCCAGATACAATCTCACGAACCCTGCACACAATAGTCCAGTTACAGTCTCTACAACAATGTCCACAATACTCCAGGTACAGTCTCACCTATCCTGTTCACAATACTCCAGTTACAGTCTTACCAACCGGGTACACAATATTCCAGTGACAGTCTCACCAACCCTGTACACAATACTCCAGGTACAGTCACACTAACTCGGTACATATTACCCCAAGTACAGTCTTACCAACCCTGTACACATTACTCCAGGTATAGGCTCACCAACCCTGTACACAATACTCCGGGCACAGTCTCAACAACCCTGTACACAATCGTCCAGGTACATTCTCACCAACTCTGTACACATTACCCTAGGTACAATCTCAGTAACCCTGTACACAATGGTCCAGGTATAGTCTCACCAGCCCTGTACAAAATACTCCAGGCACAGTCTCACAAACACTGTACACAATACTCCCAGTACAGCCACACCAACCGGGTACACAAAACGCCAGGTACAGTCTCACCAACCGTGTACACAATACTCCAGTTACAGTCTCACCAACCCTGTGAACAATACTCCAGGTACAGTCTCACCAACCCTATACACAACACTCCAGGTACAGTCACACCAACCCTGTACGCAATAGTCCTGGTACAGTCACACCAAACCTGGTACAGACTCACCAACACTATACACAACACTGCAATTACAGTCTCACCAACATTGTACACATTACTCCAGGTAGAGAGTCATCAACACTGTACACAGCAATCCAATTACAGTCTCACCAACCCTGTACACAATAATCCAGGTACACTCTCACCAACCCTGAACGCGGTACTGCAGGGACAGTCTCAGCAAACATGTACACAGTACTCCAGTTGCATCCTCACCAACCCAGTACAACATACTGCAGGTACAGTCTCACCAAACCTGTACACAATACACCAGGTACAGTCTCACCAACCCTGTACACAATACTCCAGGTATGTTCTCACTAACTCTGTAAACAATACACTATACAGCGGATGCAGTCTCAACAAACGTGTACACAATAGTCCTGGTACAGTCTCGCCAACCCTGTACACAATACTCCTGGTACAGTTTCACCAACCCTTAACACAATACTTCAGGTACAGTCTCACCAACACTGTACACAATCGTCCAGGTACATTCTCACCAACTCTGTACACAATACCCCAGGTCCCGTCTCACCAACCCTGTGCTCAATACTCCAGGTATAGTCCCACCAACCCTGTGCACAATACTCCAGGTACAGCCTCACCAACCCTGTACACAATACTCCAGTTACAGTCTCACCAACACTGTACGCAATAGTCCAGGTGCAGTCTCACCAAGCATCTACACAATACTTGAGGTTTAGCCTCACCAACCCTGTACACAATACTCCAGGTACAGACTCACCCATCCTGTACACAACACTCCAGGTACAGTCTCACCAACCCTGTACACATTACTCCGGGCACAGTCTCAACAACTCTGTACACAATACTCCAGGTACATTCTCACCAACTCTGTACACATTACCCTAGGTACAATCTCAGTAACCCTGTACACAATGGTCCAGGTACAGTCTCACCAATCCTGCACAAAATACTCCAGACACAGTCTCACAAACACTGTACACAATACTCCCAGTACAGCCACACCAACCAGGTACACAAAACGCCAGGTACAGTCTCACCAACCGTGTACACAATACTCCAGTTACAGTCTCACCAACCCTGTGAACAATACTCCAGGTACAGTATCACCAACCCTATACACAACACTCCAGGTACAGTCTCACCAACCCTTTACGCAATAGTCCTGGTACAGTCACACCAAACCGGTACATAACACTCCAGATACAGTCTTACAAATCTGTACACAATACACCAGGTACAGTCTCACCAACCCTGTACACAATACTCCAGGTACAGTCTCACCAACCCTGTACACAATACTCTAGGCACAGACTCACCAACACTATACACAACACTGCAATTACAGTCTCACCAACATTGTACACATTACTCCAGGTAGAGAGTCATCAACACTGTACACAGCACTCCAATTACAGTCTCACCAACCCTGTACACAATAATCCAGGTACACTCTCACCAACCCTGAACGCGGTAATGCAGGGACAGTCTCAGCAAACATGTACACAGTACTCCAGTTACATCCTCACCAACCCAGTACAAAATATTGCAGGTACAGTCTCACCAAACCTGTGCACAATACACCAGGTACAGTCTCACCAACCCTGTACACAATACTCCAGGTACATTCTCACCAACTCTGTACACATTACCCCAGGTACAATCTCACTAACCCTGTACACAATAGTCCAGGTACAGTCTCACAAACACTGTACACAATTCTCCAGGTATGTTCTCACTAACTCTGTAAACAATACACTATACAGCAGATGCAGTCTCAACAAACGTATACACAATAGTCCTGGTACAGTCTCACCAACCCTGTACACAATGCTCCTAGTACAGTTTCACC
>NW_025184476.1:0-2752 GCF_004010195.1 Chiloscyllium plagiosum | reverse complement strand
GTGCCAAAAGCACTTTATTGCAATGTAATATTCTGGGTTTAAACTGTTCTTCAGCTTGAAGTTGCAATCATCTCTGGTCAGTATCAGTAAAACAAACACCTGGCGAGAATCCAATGCACAACTTTGGCAGTTCATGTGCTGCCATTCTGTCATGCAAGTACAGCAAGCTAACTAACTGCACCACTGGACCTGCCGTCTAATTGTGACAAACGGCTCCTGATCTTACCACTAGGCCCCTAAACCCAATTACTCATTTTTTTTCTGTGTATCTGAAATGAAACGCAGTGCAGAGGTGGTTATACTGATAATGGAACATCGATTATGAAGCATCAGCTTCAGGAAAATGTCATAGATAAATGTGGTGAAAATCGGTTTTATTGAATAGTGCATACATTTACCATGGCTTCCTGCGTTGGTCACAGGCAATGTTATGTGGCCATTGTACTGGGATTTTCCTTCTATCGGCGGCAAATCGTCAGACAATTCGATTCACTGATATTTCACCAACTTCCTTTGGCATGTACATTTGAGACATCGACCCACACTACGCACAACATCAACAATGTTCAACATACTATGTGCACGAGCATGTGGCATGGTTCTTATGCACAGTGAAGATTGAATAATGTTCTGCAAGGGCAAAATAAATTCAGTTTAATTCGTAAAGTCGGAAGAATCCAGAGTAAGATTCAAATGTCAGAAATTCACGTTCATTACCTTGGCCAGAATTCCAGCCCAGCAAAGGGAAAGTCTGCCCCTGAATCCACAGCATCCATGCAATTGCTTGCTCCATGTGTCCACTTGGAAACCTATGTGAAGGAACATTCAGCCTGAAGGAGAAATTGTGAGAATCCTCTGCTGTCTGATCTAAAGCTGAAACAAGAGCTGTCTATTCCAGCCGGGTGGCAAGCGAAGTGGAGATTAGACCAAAATATTATTTGGCGTTTAATTCATATTGTCCTCATTGTGATTATTTAAAAACCTTGGCCAGAAATGGCACAGACACAAAGGAGCAGAAGGAGGTCATTCTTAACACCGATCCTGTCCTGCCACGTAATTTGATATCATCATGGCTCACACAACAATTTTATGTCTTTTTCCAGCCCATCCACAACATCGTACTGGCTAACAGGTATTTATCGATCTCTACCATAAATAGACATCGATAATGTAAATCTGTGGGAGGAACATGTTTCGTTTCGAGACAGTTAGGTTTATGCACGAATATTACTGGTTTTGCAGATGAGCAGCCGAGTCTGGTCTGACCACATTGCAAAACATAAATTAAAACACGACGCTGATGGGATTCGAACGCACAACCCTTGAATTGCAACCTGAATAGAGATGGAGAAGCCCAACGCGCTTTCCATTGCGCCACAGAGCCGCGCCTTCTGTTACTTTTACGCACACAAGTTTGCCTTTGACGCATTGCATTCAGGACACCCATCTCGCGTCTGCCTGTCCTCGTCACACTTTCTGGTACCTGGTCCTTATCCACGAGTGCTCTGGCTCATCAAGTGTTCGTCTACAGACAGCTGAAACGTTCTCATGACACTTACCTTTACCACATGTTCAGATAATGATTTTCAGATAATCAATACTCTACAGGTAAAAGTATTCGTTCTCAATCTCCTCCTTGTCTCATGACTTTTATTTATATTAATCTGTTCATTCCCAATACAGGCTTATCCCTGTCACACATATCCATCCTCTTCATAAAATGAGCACGTTAATCGGTTTCTTATTCAGCCTTCTCTGCGCTTAGAGTAACATCCCCAGCCTAGCTCGCGTACCTTCAGAATGGGAGTGGTCAAACCCTTGCCATTCTTTTCATCTCCTGTGAAATTCTCCTCCTGCATTCAGATGCTTCCAGTATCTGGCGATTACAAGAGAAAAACAAAGTTCTCAGAAGAAAAGCCAAAAGGTCTGAACAAAATCAGCAGCTCTTGTCTATCTCTGATGAGGAAGGAAAGTTAACGCTTCGAGTCCAATGATCCGTCTTCAGAACTAATGGGAAGGGAAGGTGGGTGAAGAATGTGGAAGACAGCGGACGGTTTCTAAAATGATTGAACTTGATGTTGGGTCCTAAAGTTTTCATGGTCTGTCGGTAGAAAATGAGTTGCGTGTCTTCCAGCTTGTGTTGTGTCTTGAAGGAGCACTGCAGCAGACCAGAGACTGAAATGATGGCCTGGGAACACAGTGTCTAGATTTGAGTGGTGCTGGAAAAGCACAACAGTTCAGGCAGCATCCGAGAAGCAGTGAAATCGACGTTTCGGGCAACAGCCCTTCATCAGGAATACAAGCAGAGAGCCTGAAGAGTGGGAACACAGTGTAATGTTGAAGTTATAGGAGACTGGAAGATCTGGATAGTTTATGTTGATTCTGGACAGATCGTAAGTGATCTCAGCTTTGTCACCGACTTTATTTTCCTCTCTCCATTGGAGAGAGATCACATTCTGAGCAGGAAATACAGTTGCCTCGATTAACGGAAGTGCAGACATATCTCTGGAACATGCAACCGGGAGCTTCCAGAGTGAGGAGAGATATCTGAAACCAGCAGGAAATGTAACTGACAACATCGAACGTTACAATGCAGTACAGGCACTTCGGCCCTCGCTGTTGCTGCAACCTGTAAAATAATGTGATGTCCATTGTAATGGCAAATTAACATTTATTTTGAATCCAATAAAAAGCACAGGGAAACAAATAAGTAATTACCTGACTTTGCAGAGTTATGTGTTGCAGATAGATA
>NW_025184475.1:0-2752 GCF_004010195.1 Chiloscyllium plagiosum | reverse complement strand
AGCTCCTGATTCAACTTACATCCGACATCCAGAGTACTGTTTGGGGGCCTGTAGATGACTGCCAAGAGGGTCTTTTTACCCTTAATATTTCGCAGCTCTATCCACATTGACTCTACATCCCCAAAATCTAGGTCCCCCCCGCGAAAGGGACTGAATATCCTCCCTTACCAACAAGGCCACCCCACTCCCTCTGTCCATCAGTCTGTCCTTACGATAGCACGTGGAGCCTTGAATATTCATTTCCCAGGTCCTGTCCACTTGAAGTCACGTCTCAGTTATCCCCACAATATCCCCACATCATGTGACATTTGAGCTGAAGACTATTTCCCGTTTCCTTCCTTGTAGTCTTCACAATAATTGAAAACTTATTGTTGGTTGAGCTAAAGAACAAATGGATATAATCAAATTGTTTTCTTGTACACCAAAAAAAATGTAAAGCAATTTTATCATGAAAATTATATCACTCTGAATGTTATCATTTCACACATAATAAATGTATGTATTGAATTGAAATGTCATCATAGCTGTAGAAGTGTTTTCACCTGACAGGGAATAAAGACTCTGGAAGTAGGCTGAGTTCAGGCACGTGGAAGATGTTTACTCATGCAGCAACCAGTTAATGAAGGGATCATCCCCCGAGGCCAATCTCGGAAGGGAGATCCATGACACACTGTAACATGCACAATAAAAATCAGCATTCTTATGATTTGGAGATGCCGGTGTTGGGACTGGGGTGTACAAAGTTAAAAATCACACAACACCAGGTTATAGTCCAACAGGTTTAATTGGAAGCACACTCGCTTTCGGAGCGATGCTCCTTCATCAGATGATTGTGGAGGGCTCGATCGTAACACAGAATTTATAGCAATTATACAGAATTATATCGAATTGCGTCGCTCCAAAAGCTAGTGTGCTTCCATTTAAACCTGTTGGACTATAACCTGGTGTTGTGTGATATTTAGCATTTTTATGGACTTTCTGCATCACAATGGCCACATGCAATGTGGTTACAACCTCTGCTCCTCATCCAGACACCCAATTCAAACACATAATCGCAGATGGACATTCTAATGGACATTCTTAAATTCCTTTCATCTCGTGTTGTTTAACAGCTACTATAAACTCCCGACATTGGGATCTTTCCACACATTTTATTAATTCAGATTTCAAAGTTATTCCTGCACTCCCTCGGGCCTCTCAGGATTCCTTATCAGTTGGGACATTTTGAATTCTGCTATTCATTATATTTAATTTTATCAAAGTCAATTACTCCTCATTTTGTTCACTGTCCTAAATATATATGTACAAAGATATACAAAAGACAGTTAGTTTTGACTTACTTGCTATAAGATTATTATATGACTTGTGTTATAAAGTTCGTTACATTGTGTAAAATTATACAGTTACTCTCACTGTCAGGACTTTATAATTAATGGGCAGTCAACATCATACCTTGAAGTTCATTCCTAAAACTAGCTAAACGCACAACTAAGTCGAAATGCTTTTCTATAATATTTTTGATAGGCATTGGTTACATGTATATAATTATGTTACAAATTACCCCTATGATTCTCAAGAATCTGTAATTAGAACCTTTGTTTAATATTCTGAGTAACTTTAAAATAATAACTATTTCTGACAAACGAACTCATCTGTTGTCGCGATAGCTGATTACAAATCTCACATAGCTGCCCGTCATATGTAAAAATGAACAGCATTTGTTGGCGTATATTGGGCGGCACAATGGTTTGCACTGCTGCCTCACAGCACCAGAGATCCGGCTTCAATTCCCGCCTCAGGTGACTGACTGTGTGGAATTTGCACATTCTCCCCGTGTCTGCGTGAATTTCATCCCACAGTCCAAGAATGTGCAGGCTAGGTGAAATGACTATGCTAAATTGCCCGTAGTGTTAGGGGCAGGGGTAAATGTAGGGCAATGGGTCTGGGTGGGTTGCGCCTTGGCGGATCGGTGTGGACTTGTTGGGCCGAAGGTAAGTAAGTAATCTAATCTCAAAAAAAAAATGTCCCTTAATATGTAAGGCCGAAAATTAATCCAATGATTTCTGTAAACATTCAAATTAGAAACGAACAGGTATTACCTGTGAGTGTTGGATGGGGAGTCAGTAATTAGTTTGTGTTTGTGTTGACCTGGAATGAGAGAACTATTATTCATTTTTAATATTGACACTAAGAAATACTGGATTAAATTAAAATGTGAATTAGACGATGTTTGTTACAAAACCGAAACTGAACTACCGTGTGATTTTTGGAAAGACAATAAATTGATAATTAATATTATAATTTTGGCAAAGTAAATGACTCAATATTTCCAAACAGGTTTGTTCTGATGTTGATTGGATATTTCTTAATCTGTCAGCTGAGAATACTAATTCTGGCATGATGATGTGGAAAGACATGAAACATTCAGTGAACGTTGATCAGAAATGGTTTGTCATTCAAAATCCTCAGATCTTCAAGATTTATATCCTTGGTTTCTTAGTTTTTCTTCTAGAGAAATATAACATATAATAAGAACAAATTCTGCATTGTGTTTAATTCATGCAATTTTTCATCTCATCAATATTTAGACATTTGAGTCAGAATTATAAAGAAAATAAGTCAATAAGGAAGATTTATTTTCACAGAAACATACAGTCAACAGCATTTATCAAGGTATTTGTTTCAATATTGTCTCTGAATAAACAGATAAATACGTTGAATGGGGATCTGTTGACAATGTAATGAGCCACAA
>NW_025184474.1:1718-2752 GCF_004010195.1 Chiloscyllium plagiosum | reverse complement strand
CACTGGCTGGCACTGCGGCTGCAAGGCCTTCAAGTTTCTTCCTCTCCTGGGGTCCCCACTGGTACCCCTCCAATGACACAATCATTCATTTGGCTGAACTGGTTCTCACCCTCAATAATTTCTCCTTTGAATCCTCCCACTTTCGCCAGACCAAAGGGGTAGCCATGGGCACAGGCGTGGGCACCAGTTATGCCTATCTCAACGTCGGGTACATAGAAAGGTCAGTCTTCTGCAGCAACACCGGGACCATTCCCCACCTTTTCCTCCGCTACACTGATGACTGTATCGGTGCCACCTCGTGCTCCCACGAGGAAGTTGAACACTTCATCAATTTCACCAACACATTCCACCTTTTGGTCGCTTCAATTAAACTTCGTTACATTTCGGTTTATAAAAAATTCCGATTGCTTTAGCTTCGTTTATTTTGGGGTCGCGTCATTTAAACTTCGTGACTTTTCGGTTTAAAGAAACTCCGATTGCCTTCGTATATTTTCGGGTTCGCGTCGTTAAACTTCATTACTTTTCGGGTTTTAAAAGAACTCCGATTGTCTTAACTTCGTTTATTTTCGGATTCGTGTCATTTATACTGAGCAAGTCTCAGGTGGCTCAAGAGGAGTGGGGCGGGAGGCGAATGTCTGCTCTCTGCCTTGTTGGTCTAAGCGTATGATAACAGACCTTTGGAGAAAGTTAAGTGGACATTTATTTAAGTGTAGAACCAGCAGAGCGAAGGTGGGCCGCATGGCCTCCGTCTGCGCTGTGACACACGTTTAGATTAGATTAGATTACAGTGTAGAAACAGGCCCTTCGGCCCAACAAGTCCACACCGACCCGCCGAAGCGAAACCCACCCATACCCCTACATTTACCCCTTACCTAACACTACGGGCAATTTAGTATGGCCAATTCACCTGACCCTGCACATCTTTGTGATGTGGGTGGAAACCGGAGCACCCGGAGGAAACCCACGCAGACACGGGGAGAACGTGCAAACTCCACACAGTCAGTCGCCTGAGGCGGGAATTGAACCCGGGTCTC
>NW_025184474.1:0-1384 GCF_004010195.1 Chiloscyllium plagiosum | reverse complement strand
AGGTGAATGAGGTGGAGGTGGAGGTGATAGGTCAGAGAGGAGAGTGGGGAAAGGTAGCAAAGAGTACAATGAGTGAATGGGGGTGGGGATGAAGGTGATAGGTCAGAGAGGAGGGTGGAATGGATAGGTGGAAAGGAAGATGTTGCTTGACAGGTCATGGAGGCAGTGCTGAGCTGGAAGTTTGGAACTAGGGTGAGGTGGGGGAAGGGGAAATGAGGGAACTGTTGGAATCCACATTGATGCCCTGGGGTTGAAGTGTTCCGAGGCGGAAGATGAGGCGTTCTTCCTCCAGGCGTCTGGTGGTGAGGGAGCGGCGGTGAAGGAGGTCCAGGACCTCCATGTCCTCGGCAGAGTGGGAGGGGGAGTTGAAATGTTGGGCCACGGGGCGGTGTGGTTGATTGGTGCGGGTGTCCCGGAGATGTTCCCTAAAGCTCTCTGCTAGGAGGCGTCCAGTCTCCCCAATGTAGAGGAGGCCGCATCGGGAGCAACGGATACAATAGATGATATTAGTGGATGTGCAGGTAAAACTTTGATGGATGTGGAAGTCTCCTTTAGGGCCTTGGATGGAGGTGGGGGAGGAGGTGTGGGCACAGGTTTTACATTTCCTGCGGTGGCAGGGGAAAGTGCCAGGATGGGAGGGTGGGTCGTAGGGGGGCGTGGACCTGACCAGGTAGTCACGGAGGGAACGGTCTTTTCTTTCCTGCGGTGGCAGGGGATTTTCTTTCCTGCGGTGGCAGGGGATTTTCTTTATTCCAGATGAAGGGCTTTTGCCCGAAACGTCGATTTTGCCTGTCCTCGGATGCTGCCTGAACTGCTGTGCTCTTCCAGCACCACTGATCCAGAATCTGGTTTCCAGCATCTGCAGTCATTGTTTTTACCTCGTGATTTTAACCCTACTGCAAATCCTCTTGCAAGGATGCCTGTTTAACCCTACTGCAAATCCTCTTGCAAGGATGCCTGCCTTGAAGAAGTTTTCCTCCTCTCTCTCTGCCTTTATTCCTGATGAAGGGCTTTTGCCCGAAACGTCGATTTTGCCTGTCCTCGGATGCTGCCTGAACTGCTGTGCTCTTCCAGCACCACTGATCCAGAATCTGGTTTCCAGCATCTGCAGTCATTGTTTTTACCTTTTGCTCTCTTCTGCAAGCTGCCTTCGCATCTACTTACCGAATGTCCAAATGGCATGTTAGCATATCGATGCACTCGTCAAATCAAGTGGCATGATTTTAGAGGCCTCAGTATCCCACTGGTCTTCTTCAGGCTTATGCCCGAAACGTCGATTCTCCTGCCTGACCTGCTGCGCTTTTCCAGCAACACATTTTCAGCTCTGATCTCCAGCATCTGCAAACCTCACCTTCTCCTCAAAGATTGGAAAATTGGGACACCT
>NW_025184473.1:0-2752 GCF_004010195.1 Chiloscyllium plagiosum | reverse complement strand
CTGTGCCGCTCTCTCGGCCTGGTGTGGGAGTTTCCCGGCCTGGCCTGGTGTTCGCTCTAGGCCTGGTGTGGTAGTTTTCGGCCTAGCCTGTGCCGCTCTCTCGGCCTGGTGTGGGAGTTTTCCGGCCTAGCCTGTGCCGCTCTCTCGGCCTGGTGTGGGAGTTTTCGGCCTAGCCTGTGCCGCTCTCTCAGCCTGGTGTGGGAGTTTCCCAGCCTGGCCTGGTGTTCTCTCTTGGCCTGGTGTCGGAGTTTCCTGGCCAGGCCTGGTGTTCTCTCTTGGCCTGGTGTGGGAGTTTTCCGGCCGAGCCTGTGCCGCTCTCTCGGCCTGGTGTCGGAGTTTCCCGGCCAGGCCTGGGGTTCTATCTCAGCCTGGTGTCGGAGTTTCCTGGCCAGGCCTGGTGTTCTCTCTCGGCCTGGTGTGGGAGTTTTCCGGCTAAGCCTGTTACGCTCTCTCGGCCCAGTGGCCATCAGTGAGAGCCGGGCCCAGCACCTGCCCGGCGATCGGAACCTGCCCGGGCCTAGTCCGGAGCAGATCATAGGCAGCAGGTTCGGGAGTGGGATCGTGCCCCAAGACTGAGCAGTGAGGGAAGCTCCTCCCCCCCCAGACCCCAGAGACCAAGCTCAGTGGAGGAAATTTGGGCTTCCTACATACTCAAGAAAGACCGCCAAATATTCAAATTTAATCCTTTATTTTCCTAAGTTTATAAGAAGACACACTTTAATATTAACTGTCATCTTTCTTCTTTAATTTTCTATTTACTCTGTGAAGATCTGTAATGCCCCACTTTTCATTTCTCGCTTTTGCTACTTTAAGTACCCAGGATGAAGCCTCAGGGACTAGGCCCCTGCTGAGGTATTGTCCACACACTAAGGGTGAAGCCTCTGGGAGTAGATCCGCACTGAGGGTGAAGCCTCTGGGGGTAGGCTCACACTGAGGGTGCAGCCTCTTGGAGTAGGCCCGCACTGAGGGGGAGGCCTCTGGGAGTAGGCTCGCACTGAGAGGGAAGCCTCTAGGGGTAGGCCCGCACTGAGGTTGAAGCCTCTGGGGTAGGTCCACACTTGATGGTAAAGCCTCTGACGTTGGCCCACATTGGGGTGAAGCCTCTGAGGTAGGCCCACACTGAGGGTGAAGCCTTTGGAGTAGGCCCACACTGAGGGTGAAGCCTTTGGAGTAGGCCCACACTGAGGGTGAAACCTATGAGTGTAGGCCCACACTGAGGGTGAAACCTTTGGAGTAGGCCCACACTGAGGGTGAAGCCTCTGAGGTAGGCCCACACTGAGGGTGAAGCCTTTGGAGTAGGCCCACACTAGGCCCACACTGAGGGTGAAGCCTTTGGAGTAGGCCCACACTGAGGGTGAAACCTTTGGGAGTAGGCCCACACGAAGGGTGAAGCCTATGAGTGTAGGCCCACACGGAGGGTGAAGCCTATGAGTGTAGGCCCACACTGAGGGTGACGCCTATGAGTGAAGGCCCACACTGAGGGTGAAGCCTCTGGGAGTAGGCCTGCACTCAGAGGGAAGCCTCTAGGGGTCGGCCCGCACTGAGGTTGAAGCCTCTGGGGTAGGTCCACACTGATGGTAAAGCCTCTGGCGTGGGCCCACATTGGGGTGAAGCCTCTGAGGTAGGCCCGCACTGAGGGTGAAGCCTTTGGAGTAGGCCCACACTGAGGGTGAAACCTATGAGTGTAGGCCCACACTGAGGGTGAAACCTCTGGGAGTAGGCACGCATGGAGGGTGAAGCCTATGCATGTAGGCCCACACTGAGGGTGAAGCCTCTGGGAGTATGCCCGCACGGAGGGTGAAGCCTATGAGTGTAGGCCCACACTGAGGGTTAAGCCTCTGGGAGTAGGCCTGCATGGAGGGTGAAGCCTATGAGTGTAGGCCCACATAGAGGGTGAAGCCTATGAGTGTAGGCCCACACTGTGGGTGAAGCCTCTGGGAGTAGACCTGCACGGAGGGTGAAGCTTACGAGTGTAGGCCCACACTGAAAGCGAAGCCTCTGGGGGTAGGCAGGCACTGAGGGTGAAGCCTCTGGGATAGGTCTGCACTGAGGGGGAAGCCTCTGGGGGTCGGACCACACTGAGGGTGAAGCCTCTGGGGGTCGGACCACACTGAGGGGGAAGCGTCTGGGATAGGCCCGCACTGTGGGTGAAGCCTCTGGGATAGGCCCGCACTGAGAGGGAAGCCTCTGGGATAGGCCCGCACTGAGGGGGAAGCCTCTGGGATAGGCCCGCACTGAGGGGAAAGCCTCTGGGGGTCGGACCACACTGAGGGTGAAGCCTCTGGGATAGGCCCGCACTGAGGGGGAAGCCTCTGGGGGTCGGACCACACTGAGGGTGAAGGAGGAGGCCGTGAGGCTGCACCTTCGCTGTTCGGAGAGAGAGAGAGAGAGAGAGAGAGAGAGCGTGCTCCGCCCTCCACACGACCCCCGACCTTAGCCGGAAACTGCATTGGCCCCCTGTTCCCGGAGACCAGCCTAGCGTCCGGCCCCACTCCCCTCCACGAGGGAGAACAAGCAATTCCCAAGGGAAGGCCGAGGAGGTCGCGCCGAAGGGGGAAGCTCATCATGTCGAAGTTGGGGAGAGAGGCAGGACATTTCCCGTTTCCCGGGGAGACTTCCGCACGAGGACAGAGCGGGAATTGTAACCAGATGCGGAGCCACATGGGGGCAGCCCAGCACCATATAATCACTCTGCCATCTTCATCCCCCAATACCCAACGCTGTGTTACTGACTGTATCCCTACTGATGTTA
>NW_025184472.1:0-2752 GCF_004010195.1 Chiloscyllium plagiosum | reverse complement strand
TGACAAACAGCTGAATTCCAGAGGAGAGGTGAGAGTAATAGCCCGGTCCCACTCCATGACCACTATTTCGACTTCAGTGATCTCACCTGACCTCACCACAGTCTCAGCTCATTTACTGAAACTCTCATTCATTCATTTTGTTAACTCTAGATTTCATTATCTAAACCCACCCCTGGCCAGAATCCCATAAGCACCCTCCCTATAGTCTTCAGAATATTGAAAACTCTACCGCCCAAGTGCTCACTTGTACCAGAACATGCTGATCCATCAAAAGGTTCCCATTTATAAGCAACAACAATTTACTTTCACACCCTTGACTTAATTCCTGGCTGTAATCATTCCTATCTTCCTGCACCACACACCCTTTCACATCTCAATAACTCATTTTAGTTTAGACTCCCAATGATATGTTTATTTTTGAGTTCAGCTGTGTGACTGTTTCTATCGATTCCAAGGCAACACGGTCTGGAATTCCCACCCTCTTCGATCTGCTTTCTTCCTTTAAGGCATTCCTGAAAAATTGCTTATTTGGCAATGGTTTTGGTCACTGGACATAATATTCTCGAGCTGTGCCCTTATGTCAAAAGTTCTCAATATTTTTGTGAAATTAAAAACATGTTGATTTGTACAGATATCTTCTACTTTGCACTATCGCTGAGTGAATAATCTCTTACCCAACCACGTTGTGGGCGCGCCTTCACCATTCAAACTGCAGCTGTACAAGGAAGTCAAACATCACCCTCTCCACAGGCAACAGGGCTTTGGCAATGATCACTGGTATCTGTGGAAGGAGAAATACACATGATGTTTCAGGGAGTGCAATATGAATTATAGGGAATGAAAATGGTGCAGAATTTGACTGTCATAAATGGAAGAAAAATTCACTCACTTTTGGAAAAAAGAATTCTTGATTGTCAACGATATTGTGGAAAAAATAACCTGATAATGGAGCAGCATACGGTCAGGAGTCGGGCAGCAGTGGACAATCCATTTCCAAAAAGGTCTGTGAACGTAGTAGTAAAATCTAAACATGGCAAAAATACATGTGAGACTGAGGAAACTAGATAACGAACAAGTGGACATCAAGGAGCCCAGAGGTGAATCAGAGCAGTGTTCACTTTTATGATCCCACAGTCAGAGATGTCTAGCACAAAAACAGACTCTTCAGTCCAACCCATCTATGCAAACCAGATATTCTAACCTAAACTATTCCCATTTGTCAGCACTTGACCGACATCCCTCTGAATCCTTCCTATTAAATGCCTTTTAAATGTTACAATTTTGGTTGCCCTTTAGGCTCCTTTTGAATTTTCCCCTCTCACCCTAAACCTTTATCCTCTAGTTCTGGGCTGCACCACCGCAGGGTAAACACCTTGTCTATTTACGCTATCCATGCCCCTCAATTTTATAAACCTTCTTCAACATCACACTCAGCCTATGACACTCCAGGGAAAATGGCCCCAGCCTATTATGCCTCTCCATGCAACTCAAATCCTGCAACCCTGGCAACATCCTTAAAAAATCAATTCTCAAACCTTCCATGTTTCAGTGCCTCTTTCTGATAAGAGGGAGACCAGAATTGCACACAATATTCCAAAAGTGGCCTAACCAATGTCCTGTACAGCTCCTTTACTCAATGCTCTGACCAACAAAGGGAAGAGTCCCAAACAATTTCTTCACTATCCTATCTACCTGTTACTCTACTTTCAAGGAACGATGAACATGCATTCCAAGGTCTCTTTGTTCAGCAATACACTCCAAGACCTTACAATACAGTGTGAGTTCTGCTCTGATTTGCTTTTCTAAAATGCAGCACCTCTCACTTATCTAAATTAAACCCTATCTGCCACTCCGCAGCCCATTGGCCCATCTGATCAATATCCCATTGTATTCTGAGACAACCTTTATCACTGTCCACAATACCTCCAATTTTGGTGTCATCTGCAAACTTACGAACCGTACCGGCTCTATTCACATCCAAATCATTTCAATGGATGAAGAAACAAATCCAGACAAAAAAAACATCCATTTCTCTGGGTTTGAATGTGCTCTGGGTAAATGCTGCCCTATGACTCTCTACCAGGGAGGGCTGCACATACACACCTCTGAACTTTGCCCCCGACAAAGCTGGCGGCCGGGCACGTGTCCAGTGAATCTTTGCCCCGAATAAAGATGGCGGCAATCACACGATGAGGTAATTTTCCCGTTTTCTGCAAAAACGGGACTGTAAGTTTCAAATTTGTATCTTCCGATGTGCACCAAATGTTTGCAAAATCTCTCTGCCCATACCAACACCATTTCCCTCCCACTTCCTGCTGTTTATTTCTTTCCTTACCAACAGCTCTCCATCCACACGTCTCGCACATCTGCGCCCACCATGAGGATGATCACGTGGTATAGTCTAGTCCCGTCCCTCATTTACTCTGATCGGTCGGAGGACCAAATGCCCCGCCAGGTCCTCCAGCTCTGCCCCTGCCTTTCCATTGGTTTTCCGCTGACATCAACTCCCAGGGGCCCATTGTTGCCTGGAGCATGCGCACTGCTTCGTGGCTTTTGTTGTTGTTTGTCAGCTACAAGAGTGAGACACAAAGTTAAAAATCACACAACCACCTGATGAAGAAGCTGCAAAGCTAGTGCTTCCAAATAAACCTGTTGGACTATAACCTGGTGTTCTGTGAATTTTAATTTTGTCCATCCTAATCCAACACCAGCACTGAATGTCAAGAGTGCGGGAGGAATGTAAAATATAACA
>NW_025184471.1:0-2752 GCF_004010195.1 Chiloscyllium plagiosum | reverse complement strand
ACAATCATATAATTACTTTGACCTGTATGGTTCTGTGACTTTTGCATTGTGTAATCCATTTTTACAATGAGTGAAGCAAACGGTTTGCGTGGGGAAACTCGAACAATTTCAGCTTAATTAGGGTCCCTGTACTGTTTTATCTGAGTATTCGTTTGAAGTACGGAAATGACAGAAACGTATAATCATACCCAGTGGAGTGTCAGCTTCATAACTTTATTTCATTTGATCACAACTGTTACCAAGTAGATAAAACCTTCTGAAAACAATGATACAGGATGATCTGAAAATGTTTTCAAAAAATATATATGTGAAGAATTTCATGTAACTTGATTTAAAATCATGCAAACACATTAGGTTTTCAAAATTTACATAGAAATTATACTTCATATGAACAGAAGAATTGAATTAACTTGTGGTAAAATTAAATGATTCATGCACCCAAACGAATAGAACAATGTCACTTCCATGTAGCATTCACTTTTCAAGTCCTTTTGAATTTGGTCAAGCCTCTGGTTATTGATATTGCAGATGTTTTACACTGCTGTGATTGCGGATTACTCAACTCTGCAAGTGAATTCTGTTGGCAGTGATATTTTAGTGGAGACATCGAGATAGATTCTAATTGTTCATGGCTTGAATTAGACTTTCCCAAAGCCCAATGCTTAAACAATTCAGGATCATTGCTATCACAGAGTTGGAAAAAATGTGCAGGCAGTGGAAGACTCAACTCATATTTGATAAAATGCATTCTGTCCACAACCAAGCACTATATAATTGAGAAATCTACGGCAATAAAATGATATTGATGCTATCACGTAGTGCAACGTTTTGGGGGTCAATTCAGTACGCCTCCTCTTTTTCATCAAAACGGAGAGTTTTACTTTTCCTTCCCATTCTACAGTCTGAACAACTGCTGAGACTGTTTACCCTTGGATGAATGACCTAATTCTATACTCATAAACTCTTTGTATGATGTGCAGTCGTATTTATTTTCGAACTGATGGAGAACATAGTATCTTATATTATAAGCTTATTTAGACATTAAGAATTCAGGTTAGATGCAGGTGAAACTCAACAGCACGTAAGAATGAGATTCAGAGGATTACTGCTTTACCTTACATGTCTGTACATTATTTATCTCTGGTTTGCAGCACTCATAAAGCAAACATTCTAACAAATGTTTCCAGAAAGATATCGCAGAAGCAGAGGAACAACCTGGTGGAACTTAAAAAAATGAAAGTCATGGACAGATTGACATGCTGGTGACCTTTCTCAAGGGTAGAAATGTCAATTATTGGGAGTCAATAGTTGAGGGTAAAAGGGGGGAAGTTCAAAGACGCTGCAAGTGGCAAGTTTCCTTTTTTACATTAAGAGAGTCGCAAGTTTCTGGAATACACTGACAAAGGATGTATTGAAAGGACAAATATCAGTAACGTTGAAGAGAATCTTCACAGGTATATGCATGTGCAGGAAATGGAGTCCACATTGAGGCAGAAAATGTCTTGCTGGGAAAGCGCAGCAGGTCAGGCAGCATCCAAGGAGCAGGAGAATGGACGTTTCGGGCATGAGCCCTTCTTCAGGCTCATGCCCAAAACGTCGATTCTCCTGCTCCTTTGATGCTGCCTGACCTGCTGCGCTTTTCCAGCAACTCATTTTCAGCTCTGAGCTCCAGCATCTGCAGTCCTCACTTTCTCCTCCACATTGAGGCAAACGATTTTTAGTTTTGAAAGGGCAACAGGTATCGGCTCAGTATCGATGGAAAGGAAACTTCACATTTAGATTCGTTATTGCAAGACTGGGTTGAGATGATTGGACTACGATAATTCCTCTGAAATATGAATTATCAAAATTACCTTGGGGTGTTTCATTTCGTGACAGTTGCAAAGAATTACAAGCCCTTGCTTCCAAGAATGATGTTCTCAAAGCAACGTTAGTCTCTTTGGAATGAAATATCTATGATTAACAAATCATTTTATTAAACCACTTCAATTGTACTGCAACCACTTCGATTAAGATCGTAATCTACTTGTATTCAGTGAAACAATGTGTGAAAAGTGTAATTCTTAAATGAGTTTTTTTAATCCATCACAAAGAGTAATTTCATTATAAAGATGGCTTTATGCGAATTTGCACACGCAGGAATGCTTTTCACGGGTCGTGCTGTGCGTCATAACAGAATACTTGAGGAAAAAAATGTCAGGGCTATTTTGTCAGGCACGTGGAGCTGCCAACGGAAAGGGGGAACCGTGAAGACTGCTCAATGCCTGGTTTTGCGATGCTTGGTCATGATGCCGAATATAAATCGACTTGCAATATACGACGCTTTGAAATCATAGATGTTAGCGTGAAAAGGTGTATAATGAAAAAGCATACATGCAGGAGCAGTATTTCAACATTAATTGTAAAGTAACTAAAAGTTTTTGGCGATCATTTCCATCGCTTCTGATATTATGTCTTCTTATGAGCAAGATAAACTAATTGAAAGATCATGTCACATTGCAAGTATCGAGCTTGTAGAGGAGGCAACATGCCTGATGTATACTCTCCTTTCAAACAAAGTATGCCTGTCCCCAGCGGCGTCATAACGTACTCCATGGTGCAAAACTCACGGTGATATATTCATACAAGAAAAAAATATTCATGGGCAGGTAGAATCTTGACAGAGCCACTGCCATTCCTAAATACTTGCCTATTCCATCATTGCATAAATTATGCAACTAGTGATTTCAGCGCTGTTTTAATTTTCTCTCTA
>NW_025184470.1:1825-2752 GCF_004010195.1 Chiloscyllium plagiosum | reverse complement strand
ATAATTGTCTTTCACATAGTCATGTCACTCAGACAGGGATACATTCAATCATTATCCACAGCTATGTGCTGTACTCAGGCAGCAATACACATTCCCGAACACACTCCCTTACACATACCTGTGTCTACTTTCAGTGCAGAGGTAGTGGCCGTATCTCAGAGCCACAGAGTCCTTGTTCAAGTCCCACCTGCCCGAGAGGGGGGGGGTGTTCAAACAGGTTAATTCAAGTCACTTCACTTTCACAGTAATAAACAGAACCAAAATAAGCTCAGGGTAAATTAGAGTCATACCGCACGGAAACAGACCCCTTGGTCCAACCAGTCCGTGCTGACCATAATCCCAAACTAAACTAGTCCCACCTGGGCCCATATCCCTCCAAACCTTTCTTATTCATGGACTTACCCAATTACCTTTCACCTTGATTGGCTCAACATGTTTTGATTTGAAATGGCTGCCTGAGTGAAGTCCTAACTAAATACCCAGAAGGTTTTCAGGAAGGTTTAAAGACTTTAAAAGGAGTCCAGACCACCTTGCATGTTGACCGTGAAGCAATTCCATAGTTCTTCAAGGCCTGCCAGTGCCATTACAGGCAAAAGTAGGGACATAAGTCAGGAGGCTAGAAAGCAAAGGAATCATCAAACCACCACAGTTTGCAGAATGGGCAGCACCGCTCTTACTGATTGTGAAGCATGATGGGTCAGTTTGCCTTTATGGGGATTTTAAATAAATGGTAAATGGCTTTTCACAGCTGGATAAATACCCAATCCCTCACAGAGAGAATTTATATGCAAAGCTGGCAGGAGGCGCTGTGCTTCATGAAGCAGGACATGAGCCAAGAGTACCTGTAATTGCAGTTCGATGATGATTCCCAGAGAACGCCACATTAATATCCAATAAGGGTTTGTACCAATATACCAGTCTGCCATA
>NW_025184470.1:0-1548 GCF_004010195.1 Chiloscyllium plagiosum | reverse complement strand
AAAAGGGGTCAGCCTTGGGAATGGTTGCATAGCCAAGCCGTAGCTTTCAGGGAAATGAAGAAACAGCTATCATTCTCTAAGGCACACTATAATCCCAAGCAAGATCTGGGATTGACATGGCGATGCCTCCCCACATGGCATCGGGTTGTATTAGCTCATAGGTGACCCAATGGAGAGGGACGCCCAATAGCGTATACATCCAGGTCTTTGACTAATACAGTGGGTAAATATGCCCAGATAGTAAAGGAAGGTTTGGCAGTCATATTTGGAGTCAGGAAGTTCCACCAATACTTTTATGGACATTAATTTGTAATAATAACAGACCACACACCCCTACTAGGTTTACTTAGAGAGGACAAGGCAGCGCTACCATTAGCTTCAGGCCAAAATCAGCAGTGGGCTGTAATACTAAGAGCTTATAATTACTGGTTGGAACACTGTCCAGGAGGCCAAGGATGTATGGCGATGCACTAAGCTGCCTTCCACTGGCAGATACAACACCGATGGTACCACCATTGGGTGAGTCCATAATGGTTTTAAATTTTCTCGACACACTTCCAATCACAGCTGACAATATTGGATGAAGAAAGATCCAATCCTGGTAAAACTGAAACAGATGGTGGTGATGGGGAAACCAAAGGGCCCATCACAACCAGAATTGAAATCCTTGTGGACCCGCAGAGACCAGATCACAGTAAAGGACGGCACATTATTATGGGGAGCAAGAGTGATTGCTCCGAAGCATAGGTTGCTGCCAGATAGGGGCTGAACTCTGCCAGGGTCATCCAGGGGTTTCCAAAATGAAGCTGTTGGTGAGAAGTTATGTCTGATGGCTAGGATTAGATGGCCATGTTGGTGTGACAGTGCCCAGAGTGCACAAAATTTACAGCCAGCAGCTCCCCACGTTTATGGGAATAGCCAGGTCAACCCTAGACTATGCAGGTCCTTTATGGGCTCAGTGTTCTTAGTCACTATAGACGCCCACTCAGAGTGGTTGAACGTGCATAGAGTTCATTTGTCAAACATGGGGATGACGATAGAAAAACAGTGCACAGACTCCCAGAAGTGTTGGTCACAGGTAAGAGGCCAACATTTACAGGCAGGGAGTTTGAGTATTTCCTTAAGTTAAATGGTATTCGTCATACAAGGACAGCTCCCTACCATCCATCTTCTAATGGTCTGGCAGAAAGAGCAGTCCAAACTTTGAAGGAGGGCTTAAAGGAAGACCCTACAGCTTCACCAGATAACAAACTGTCCTGGCTCCTATTAGATTAATAGGACCAACCCTCATGCAACTACATGCACAGTTCCAGCACGGTTGCTAATGGGGAGAAGACTCCGCATGAGGTAAAATCTGATATCCCCGGACCTGTGGTGCCAGATGAAACTGCATCAGAAACACCACTGCTGGACAAAAGATTCCACTCAGGAAGAAAGACAATTTACTTTGGGGGACCAAGTTTGATGTAGGAACCACGGGAATGGCCATGCATGGGTCAGAGGCATGGTCGACACGAGGTCAAATCCAGTGACGTATAAAGTTCAGGT
>NW_025184469.1:0-2752 GCF_004010195.1 Chiloscyllium plagiosum | reverse complement strand
ACAGTGATCAGCATATTCCTACTGTGATCAGTATTTTCCCACAGTGATCCCTACATTCCTGCAGTGATCAGTACGTTCCCGCAGTGATCAATACATTCCCACGGTGATCAGTACATTCCCACAGTGATCAGCATATTCCCACAGTAATCAGTACATTCCCACAATGATCAGTACTTTCCCACAGTGATCAGTATATTCCCACAGTAATCAGTACATTCCCACTGTGATCATTAAATTTCCACAGTGATCAGTACATTCCCACAGTGATCAGTACATTCCCGCAGTGATCAGCATATTCCCACAGTAATCAGTACATTCCCATTTATCAGTGCATTCCCAAAGTGATAGGTAGATTCCCACAGTGATCAGTACATTCCCACGGTGATTAGCACATTCCCGCAGTGATCAATACATTCCCACTGTGATCAGTACTTTCCCACAGTGATCAGTACATTCCCACAGTGATCCCTACATTCCCACAATGTCAGTACATTCCCACAGTACTCCCTACATTCCCGCAGTGATCAGTACATTCACACAGTGATCAATATATTCCCACAGTGATCAGTACATTCCCTCAGTGATCAGTACATTCCCACGGTGATCAGCACATTCCCACGGTGATCAGTACATTCCCACAGTGTTCAGTACATTCCCACAGTGATCAGTAGATTCGCGCAGTGATCAGTACATTCCCACACTGATCAGTATATTCCCGTTTATCAGTACATTCCCAACGTGATCAGTATATTACTGCAGTGATCAGTACATTCCCGCAGTTATCACTACATTCCAGCAATGATCAGTAAATTTCCACAGTGATCAGGACATTCCAACAGTGATCAGTACATTGCTGCAGTGATCAATACATTCCCGCAGAGATCAGTACATTCCCTCAGTGAATAGTACATTCCCGCAGTGATCAGTATATTCCCACAGTGATCAGTGCATTTCCACAGTGACTAAAACATTCCCGCTTTGTTCACTACATTGCCACAGTGATCAGTACTTTCCCACAGTGATCAGTACATTCCCACAGTGATCAGTACATTCCCACGGTGATTAGTACATTCCTGTAGTGATCAATACATTTCCACTGTGATCAGTACTTTCCCACGGTGATCAATACATTCCCGCATTGATGGGCACATTCCCACAGTGATCAGTACATTCCCGCAGTGATCAGTACATTTCCACAGTGATCAATACATTCCCGCTTTGATCACTACCTTCCCACAGTGATCAGTACATTCCTGCAGTGACCAGTACATTCCCACTGTGATTAGTACATTCTCGCAGTGATCAATACATTCCCACTGTGATTAGTACATTCCCGCAGTGATCAATACATTCCCACTGTGATCAGTACATTCCGACAGTGATCCCTACATTCCTGCAATGATCAGTACGTTTCCGCAGTGATCAATACAGTTCCACAGTGATAAGTACATTCCTGCAATGATCAGTACATTCCCACAGTGATCAGTACATTGCCACAGTAATCAGTACATTCCCACGGTGATTAGTACATTCCCACAGTGATCAATACATTCTCACTGCGATCAGTACTTTCCCACAGTGATAAGTATATTCCTACTGTGATCAGTACTTTCCCACAGTGATCCATACATTCCCGCAGTGATCAGTACGTTCCTGCAGTGATCAATACATTCCCACCGTGACCAGTACTTTCCGACAGTGATCAGTAAATTTCCACAGTCATCAGTACATTCCCACAGTGATCAGTACATTCCGACAGTGATCAGTACATTCCCACAGGAATTAGTACATTCCCGTTTATCAGTACATTCCCAAACTGATAAGTAGATTCCTACAGTGATCAGTACATTCCCACGGTGATTAGCACATTCCCGCAGTAATCAATACATTCCCACTGTGATCAGTACTTTCCCACAGTGATCAGTACATTCCAACAGTGATCCCTACATTCCCACAGTGATCAATACATTCCCACAGTAATCCCTACATTCCCACAGTGATCAGTACATTCCCACCGTGATCAATATATTCCCACAGTGATCAGTACATTTCCACAGTGATCAGTATATTCCTTCAGTGATCAATATATTCCCACGGTGATCAGTACATTCCCACAGTGATCAAAACATTCCAGCAGTGATCAGTACATTCCCACAGTGATCCATGCATTTCCACAGTAGTCAGTACATTCCCAAAATGAACAATACATTCTCACAGTGATCAGTACATTCCCACAGTTATCAGTACAGTCCTGCATTGATCAGTACATTCCTGCAGTGATCAGTACATTCCCGCTGTGATCAGTACATTCCCACAGTTATCAGTAGAGTCCTGCATTGATGAGTACATTCCCACTGTGATCAGTACATTCCCGCAGTGATCAGTACATTCCCACAGTGATCAGTACATTCCAACAGTGATCCCTACATTCCCACAGCGATCAGTGCATTTCCACAGTAATCAGTACATTCCCGCAGTTATCAGTATATTCCCACAGCGATCAGTGCATTTCCTCAGTAATCAGTACGTTCCCACAGTGATCAGTACATTCCTTCAGTGATCAATATATTCCCACGGTGATCAGTACATTCCCGCAGTGATCAAAACATTCCAGCAGTGATCAGTACATTCCCACAGTGATCCATGCATTTCCACAGTAGTCAGTACATTCCCAAAATGAACAATACATTCTCACAGTGATCAGTACATTCCCACAGTTATCAGTAATTTCCCACAGTGATCAGTACATTCC
>NW_025184468.1:1848-2752 GCF_004010195.1 Chiloscyllium plagiosum | reverse complement strand
AATGGACAACGTTGATGCTTATGGCTCTCTAAATTTTGTTTATAATGGAGCTGGAAGTGGGAATTGGGGGAGCTGGGGAGTGAAAGTCAGGTCACCCATGATTACTGTCATCCTTCGTCTGTTTTCCTCATTTTTTGTATGTTTTATTTCGCATTGTGGTGACTGTGAGTGCGCTTGTAAACCACACCGCTGGTGACTTGTTTCCCAGACAGTTCTTCAACACGATTCGAAAGAATTCAACACTCTTTTCTCCTGAATCTAGGTAATCTCTAAACACTATGCAAATATCACCAGAACCTCGACATTTTCCACGCCTGTCTGCCTTCTTGCAATATCAATTGATCCATCACTGTGCTCCTGTTGCACAAATCAAGAACGAGCCAAACCGCATCATTTGCATCGAGGCTGCGAACGCAGATAACTGCAGCCGCTCCCCAGAGTCCTGGCAACTGTGTGATCACAGAAGCACACATTGTACAGCCAGGAAACTCACACTAATTACAGTGCCAGAGGCCGTGCCAGGAACGGCACCTGAGAAACAACAGAACACTCTTTTGAGCTACGGACCTGGTTATGTTTCTCAATCAGCAATCGAAGTTTACATTGGTTATATCAACTGATCCCTCACTCAGGGAACCAACAACTGCTGAAAACGGAGGAGAAAATGAGGACTTTAGATACTGGACATCAGAGTCTAGAGTGCGGTACTGGAAAACACAGCAGGTCAGAGAGCATCTGAGGAACAGGAGAATCGATGTTTTGGGCATTTACCTGATGACTTGCTCATGCCAGAAACGTCCATTCTTCTGCTTCTTGGATGCTGCCTAACCTGCTGGACCTTTCCAGCAACACCGTCTCCATTGCTGCAGACTGTCATACAATCCAAGCTTCCAGTCGCAGAATC
>NW_025184468.1:0-1811 GCF_004010195.1 Chiloscyllium plagiosum | reverse complement strand
ATGTTCCCTGGTCTCACTACGTGCAACATTGTTTGACCATATTTGTATTGTACATGATGGGGTTTGGGTCCATTGTTCTGGTGAGTTGTTGTCTAAATGTGGCTTTCGGTTTATATTCTCTAATAAATCCGAGTAGTCAAAGGCTGTCCGTTCCGAGACATTTTTCCTTGATGTGTTGGGTCTTGGCTTGCCCTCCTAATGTTGTTTGTCTGCAAGGAATTTGCGGGAATATCTATTGTTGCAAAGCATTTCTGGAGGATCCAGTAAACACCACAATCAGTTGCACAGAGTGGCAATGCACAGACATGACGAGGTCAACAAATTCGACCAGAACAGCACAAAAATAATTGGACAATAGTGGGCAGTCAGAGATTTTCTAGAATGACGAGACTCATCTAATGACTCCATCAAAGAACATGTTGACCTTGACGTAACATACCGGGACCTGCAATGAACGACAAGAAGCAGCAACTGAAAGCAGTGGGAAGGAAATCACACCAATTTGAAACGCTACAGGACAGCAGAGCTTCATAAGAGTCTCATCAGCCTTGAGGATGTCACCGAGAAAGGGCAAGAAACTGCTGCAAACCAACTTCCCAACACTAACGAACATCCACACACCATCTGCAAACTTCACTGGAACTAAAAATCTTTACACAAACCTTGAAACCCTGAAACAGTCAGGATCGCCCCAGCGGGAAAATGAACCCTTGCATCCCACATGACAGCTTAGGATACGAAACGCCATACTCCAGTGGACGTCAGAGCGAACTGCTCTTGCAAGCTGCTTGTGCGTGCTCTTGTCAAAATAACTGCTTGATTATCCTCATCCAATTTGTCATCGTTTGACGTTGTGTGCTTTTAGCATTACAAATTTACATCTTAATATCTCTGAATTTTCTGAGAATTTCTGCCGTTCCAACACTTCGAGATAGTGAGTTCCAGATTCCAACCATTCGTTGTCTGATAACGTTTTTTATGTGCAGCTTCCCAAACCTTTTTACTCTTATCTTAAATCTATGGCTCCTTGGTGATTGATCCCTCCATCAAATGTTAAGTGTACATAATCCATACCGCTCATCATTTCGTACATCTCAATACTGTCTCATCTTAATTTCCCCTGCTTTCAGAAAAACAACGCCAGTCTGTCCAAACTCTTTAATAGTTGAAGTTTTTCAGTCCAGATAATATATTGGTAAATCACTTCTGCATCGCTTCCACAGTTGTCATATCACTGCTATAATGTGAATTGTAAAATTATACACAATAATCTAGCGAGTGACAAATGATGACTTGAAATAAATGTGGGGAGACCAGAGACATTGGTCTTTTCCAATAAAGTCATTCCCTCGATACTGTTCGGTGCCCTTTTCATGAACCCAATGCTCCAATGATCTCTGATCCATGCAAATAAAACACTATATGTGAGGATTCAAAACCCAACCACATTGTCTGATAGCATTAAGTGGCTTAATGGTCGTGATGGTGATATTGGGTCACATTCACCTAACAAGAGTGACAGCTGCAGCACAGACTTAACGGTGTCAATGTGAAAGTGAATGTTAATTTTTCCAATGCCCCAGCGAGATGGGAGGAGGGATGGAAAGGGGGAATTGTGATTGTTAAAGGGAGAAAAATCTCCGAGATTGGTGGCTTGAAGCATTAAAACCAACACTTGAGTGAGTATTTTCATCTTAAAATTGATTGTGTCCTTTCTGTGTTTGTTTTGCACAGGTTATGTGGAGTAAAATGGAACAAATGCTCATTACTGATACCCGGGTTGCTTGACCACAACGCAGAGGACGAACCAC
>NW_025184467.1:348-2752 GCF_004010195.1 Chiloscyllium plagiosum | reverse complement strand
GGGTAAGTACTGAGGGAGTGCTGCACAGTCAGATGGTCAGTACTGAGGGAGTGCTTTAGTGTTAGAGGGTCAGTACTGATGGAATGTTGCAGTGTCAGAAGGTCAGTAGGGGAGCTGCACTGTCAGAGGATCAGTAGTGAGGGAGTGCTGCACTGTTAGAGGGTCAGTGATGAGGGAGAGCTGCACTGTCAGAGGGTCAGTGATGAGGGAGTGCAGCACTGTCAGAGGGTCAGTACTGAGGGAGTGCTGCACTGTCAGAGGGGCAGTACTGAGGGAATGCTGCACTGTCAGAGGGTCAGTACTGAGTGATTGCTGCACTGTCACATGGTCAGTACTTTGGGAGGGCTGCACGGTCAGAGGGTCAGTACTGAGGGAGTGCTGCACTATCAGAGGGTCAGTACTGAGGGAGTGCTGCACTGTCAGAGAGTCAGTACTAATGGAGTGCTGCACTGTCAGAAGGTCAGTACTGAGGGAGTGCTGCACAGTTAGACAGTCAGTACTGAGGGAGTGTTGCAGTGTCAGAGGGTCAGTACTGAGAGAGTGCTGCACTGTCAGAGGGTCAGATCTGAGGGAGTCCCGCACTGTCAGAGGTTCAGTATTAAGGGAGTGCTGCACTGTCAGAGGGTCAGTACATGTGGGAGAGCTGCACTGTCAGAGGGGCAGTACTGAGGGAATGTTGCAGTGTCAGAGGTTCAGTACTGAGGGGGAGCAGCACTGTCAGAGGGACAGTACTGAGGGAATGCTGCCCTTTCAGAGGGTCAGTACTGAGTGAGTGCTGCACTGTCACATGGTCAGTACTTTGGGAGTGCTGCACTGGCAGAGGGTCAGTACTGAGTGAGTGCTGAACTGTCAGAGGATCTGTACTGAGGGAGTGCTGCAATATCAGAAGGTCAGTACTGAGGGAGTGCTGCACTGTCAGAGGGTCAGTCCTGAGAGAGTGCAGCACTGTCAGAGGGTCAGTACTGAGGGAGTGCTGCACTGTCAGTGGGTCAGTGCTGATGGAGTGCTGCACTGTCAGAGGGTCAGTACTAAGGGAGTTCAGCACTGTCAGAGGGTCAGTACTGGGGGAGTGCTGCAGTGTTGGAGGGTCAGGACTGAGGGAGTGTTACAGTGTCAGAGTGTCAGTACAGAGGGAGTGCTGCACTGTCAAAGGATTAGTACTGAGGGAGTGCTGCACAGTCAGAAGGTCAGACTGAGGGAGTGCTGCACTGTCAGAGGGTCAGAACTGAGGGAATCCCGCACTGTCAGAGGGTCAGTATTAAGGGAGTGCTGCACTGTCAGAGGGTCAGTACATGTGGGAGAGCTGCACTGTCAGAGGGTCAGTACTGAGAGAGTGTGCAGTGTCAGAGGGTCAGTACTGAGGGGGAGCAGCACTGTCAGAGGGACAGTACTGAGGGAATGCTGCACTGACAGAGGGTCAGTACTGAGTGAGTGCTGCACTGTCACATGGTCAGTACTTTGGGAGTGCTGCACTGTCAGAGAGTCAGTACTAAGGGAGTGCTGCAGTGTTGGAGGGTCAGTACTGAGGGAGTGCTGCACAGTCAGAAGGTCAGAGTGAGGGAGTGCTGCACTGTCAGAGTGTCAGTACTGAGGGAGAGCTGCACTGTCAGATGGTCAGTACATGTGGGAGAGCTGCACTGTCAGAGAGTCAGCACTAAGGGAGTGCTGCACTGTCAGAGGGTCAGTGCTAAGGAATGCTGCACTGTCAGTGGGGCAGTACTGAGGGAGTGCTGCACTTTCAGAGGAAGAGTACTGAGGGATTGCTGCACTGTCAGAGGGTCAGTACTGAGGGAGTGCTGCACTGTAGGAGGGTCAGTACTGAGGGAGTGCTGCACTGTCAGAGGGTCAGTACTCAGGGAGCGCTGTACTGTCAGAGGGTCAGTACTGAGGGAGTGCTGCACTGTCAGAGGGTCAGTACTGAGGGTGTGTTGCACTCTCATAAGGTCAGTGCTGAGGGAGTGCTGCACTGTCAGAGGGTCAGTGCTGAGGAGGAGCTGCACTGTCAGAGGATCAGTAGTGAGAGAGTGCTGCACTGTTAGAGGGTCAGTACTGAGGGAGATCTGCACTGTCAGAGGGTCAGTACTGAGGGAGTGCAGCACTGTCAGAGAGTCAGTACGTGTGGGAGAGCTGCACTGTCAGCGGGTCAGTGCTGAGGGAGTGTTGCAGTGTCAGATTGTCAGTACTGAGGGAGTGCTGCTCTGTCAGTGGGACAGTAATGAGGGAGTGCTGCACTGTCAGAGGGTCAGTTCTGAGGGGGAGCTGCACTGTCAGAGGATCAGTAGTGAAAGAGTGCTGCACTGTTAGAGGGTCAGTACTGAGGGAGAGCTGCACTGTCAGAGGGTCAGTACTGAGGGAGTGCAGCACTGTCAGAGAGTCAGTACGTGTGGGAGAGCTGCACTGTCAG
>NW_025184467.1:0-335 GCF_004010195.1 Chiloscyllium plagiosum | reverse complement strand
TCCTGTGTGAGTGCTGCACTGTCACATGGTCAGTACTTTGGGAGCGCTGCACTGTCAGAGGGTCATTGCAATGGGAGTGCTGCACTATCAGAGGGTCAGTACTGAGGGTGCGCTGCACAGTCAGAGGGTCAGTACTGAGGGAGTGCAGCACTGTCAGAGAGTCATTACGTGTGGGAGAGCTGCACTGTCAGAGGGTCAGTGCTGAGGGAGTGTTGCAGTGTCAGAGTGTCAGTACTGAGGGAGTGCTGCTCTGCCAGTGGGACAGTAATGAGGGAATGCTGCACTATCAGAGGATCGGTCCAGTGTGAGTGCTGCACTGTCACATGGTCAGTACT
>NW_025184466.1:2529-2752 GCF_004010195.1 Chiloscyllium plagiosum | reverse complement strand
GCCAGTCTTCATGTCGCTCTGTACATGTGCGATATCAGTGACAGTCTTCATGTCATTCTGTACATGCACGATGTCAGCGCCAATCTACGTGTCATTCTGTGCAAGCACGATGTCAGCGCCAATCTTCCTGTCGTTCAGTACATGCACGATGTCAGCGCCAGTCTTCATGTAGTTCTGTACATGCGCGATGTCAGCGCCAGTCTTCATGTCGTTCAGTACATGC
>NW_025184466.1:0-2512 GCF_004010195.1 Chiloscyllium plagiosum | reverse complement strand
ACATGCACAATGTCAGCGCCAATCTTCATGTCGTTCTACACATGCACGATGTCAGCGCCAGTCTTCATGTCGTTCAGTACATGCGCAATGTCAGTATCAGTCTTCATGTCATTCTGGACATGCACGATGTCAGCGCCAGTCTTCATGTAACTCTGTACATGTGCGATGTCAGTGCCAGTCTTCAGGTCAATCTGTACATGTGCGATGTAAGTGCCAGTCTTCATGTCATTCTGTACATGCACGATGTCAGCGCCAATATTCATGTCGTTCTGTACATGCACGATGTCAGCGCCTATCTACATGTCATTCTGTACAAGCACGATGTCAGCGCCAGTCTTCATGTCATTCTGTACATGCACGATGTCAGCGCCAGTCTTCATATCGTTCTGTACATGCACGATGTCAGAGCCAGTCTTCATGTCGTTCTGTACATGCACGATGTCAGCGCCAGTCTTCATGTCGTTCTGTACAAGCACGATGTCAGCGCCAGTCTTCATGTCCTTCTGTACATGCACGATGTCAATGCCAGTCTTCATGTCGTTCTGTACAAGCACGATGTCAGTGCCAGTCTTCATGTCGTTCTGTACAAGCACGATGTCAGCGCCAGTCTTCATGTCCTTCTGTACATGCACGATGTCAATGCCAGTCTTCATGTTGTTCTGTATGTGGGCAATGTCAGCGCCAGTCTTCATGTTGTTCTGTACATGCACGATGTCAGTGCCAGTCTTCATGTCGTTCTGTACATGCAGGATGTCAGTGACAGTCTTCATATTGTTCTATAAATGTGCTTTGTCTGGCCAGTCTTCATGTTGTTCTGTACATGCATGGTGTCAGCGCCAGTCTCCATGTCGTTCTGAACATGCACGATGTCAGTGCCAGTCTTCATATTGTTCTGTACATGCACGGCTTCAGCGCCAGTCTTCAGGTCAATCTGAACATGCACGATGTCAGTGCCAGTCTTCATGTCGTTCTGTACATGCACGATGTCAGTGCCAGTCTTCATATTGTTCTATAAATGTGCGGTGTCATTGCCAGTCTTCATGTTCTGTACATGCACAATGTGACGTCAGTCTTCATGTCGTTCTGTACATGTGCGATGTCAGCGCCAGTCCTCAAGTCGTTCTGTACATGCACGATGTCAGTATCAGTCTTCATGTCGTTCTGTACATGCACGATGTCAGCGCCAGTCTTCATGTCGCTCTGTACATGTGCGATGTCAGCACCAGTCTTCATGTCGTTCTGTACATGCACGATGTCAGCACCAGTCTTCATGGCGCTCTGTACATGCACGATGTCAGCGCCAGCATGCATGTCGTTCAGTACATGCGCGATGTCAGTATCAGTCTTCATGTCGTTCTGTACATGCACGATGTCAGCGCCAGTCTTCATGTCGCTCTGTACATGTGCGATGTCAGCACCAGTCTTCATGTCGTTCTGTACATGCACGATGTCAGTATCAGTCTTCATGTCGTTCAGTACATGCACGATGTCAGCGCCAATCTTCATGTATTCTGTACATGCACGATGTCAGTGCCAGTCTTCATATTGTTCTATAAATGTGCGGTGTCAGTGCCAGTCTACATGTTGTTCTGTACATGCACAATGTGACGCCAGTCTTCATGTCGCTCTGTACATGTGCGATGTCAGCGCCAGTCTTCAAGTCGTTCTGTACATGCACGATGTCAGTGCCAGTCTTCATGTCATTCTGTACATGCACGATGTCAGCGCCAGCATGCATGTCATTCAGTACATGCACGATGTCAGCACCAGTCTTCATGTCGCTCTGTACATGTGCGATGTCAGCGCCAGTCTTCAAGTCGTTCTGTACATGCACGATGTCAGTGCCAGTCTTCATGTCATTCTGTACATGCACGAAGTCAGCGCCAGTCTTCATGTCGCTCTGCACATGTGCGATGTCAGCGCCAGTCTTCAAGTCGTTCTGTACATGTGCGCTGTCAGCGCCAGTCTTCAACTCGTTCTGTTCATGCACGATGTCAGCGCCAGTCTTCATGTTGTTCTGTACATGCACAATGTCAGTGCCAGTCTTCATGTCATTCTGTATATGCACGATGTCACCGCCAGTCTTCATGTCGCTCTGTACATGCACGATGTCAGCGCCAGTCTTCATGTTGTTCTGTACATGCACAATGTGACGCCAGTCTTCATGTCGTTCTGGACATGCATGGTGTCAGCGCCAGTCGTCATGTCATTCTGTACATGCGCGATGTCAGCGCTAGTCTCCATGTCGTTCTGAACCGGCACGATGTCAGCGCCAGTCATCATTTCGTTCTGTACTTGCGCAATTTCTGCACCAGTCTTCATGTCATTCTGTGAATGCACGATGACTGTGCCAGTCTTCATGTCGTTCTGTACATACACGATGCCTGTGCCAGTCTTCATGTCGTTCTGTACATGCACGATGTCAGCGCCAGTCTTCATGTCGTTCTGAACATGCGCGATGTCAGCGCCAGTCATCTTGCGATCTGTATATGCACGATGTCAGCGCCAGTCT
>NW_025184465.1:0-2752 GCF_004010195.1 Chiloscyllium plagiosum | reverse complement strand
GAGCGAAGGGGAAGAGAGATTAGGGAACAGAGAGTGGGGAAGAGAAAGGGGAGAGTTTGGGGAAGAGGGGGCCAAGCGAGGGGGTGCAGAGCGAGAAGGGAGAGAATGAGAGAGCGAGGGGAAGAGTGGGAGGGGGAGAGCGAGAGAATGAGAGAGCGAGTGGGAGTAGAGAGAGTGGGTCGTGGAAATCTGAGAGTGGAGGAGAGAAGGGAGGTGAGAAATGTGGGGGAATGGAGAGGGGTGAGAGTGGTGAGGCAGAGTACGAGAGAGACAGGGAATTGTAGAACATAGAACTTTGAACATAGAACAAAAAACATAGAAAAATAAAGCGCAGTACAGGCCCTTTGGCCCTCGATGTTGCGCCGATCCAAGACCACCTAACCTACACGAGCTCACTATCCTCCATATGCCTAACCAATGCCCGTATAAATCCCATAAAGAGGGAGAGTCCACCACTGCTACTGGCAGGGCATTCCATGAACTCACGACTCGCTGAGTAAAAAATCTACCCCTAACATCTGTCCTACACCTACCACCTCTTAATTTAAAGCTATGCCCCCCCGTAATAGCTGACTCCATACGTGGAAAAAGGTTCTCATGGTCAACCCGATCTAAACCCCTAATCATCTTGTACATCTCTATCAAGTCACCCCTAAATCTTCTTTTCTCCAATGAAAACAGCCAGAAGTGCCTCAGCCTTTCCACATACGATCTTCCTACCATACCAGGCAACATCCTCGTAAACCTCCTCGGCACCCGTTCCAGTGTCTCCAAATCCTTCCTATAGTATGGCGACCAAAACTGCACACAATACTCCAGATGCGAGCGCACCAGAGTCTGACACAACTGCAACATGACCTCAGAGCTCCAGAACTCAATTCCTCTACCAATAAAAGCCAGTACGCCATATGCCTTCTTCACCGCACTATTTACCTGGGTGGCAACTTTCAAAGATCTGTGTACATGGACAACAAGATCCCTCTGCTCATCCACACTACCAAGAGTCCATTAGCCCAGTACCCCATCTTTTTAATAACTGCTCACTATTTTACATTCAGGAAAAGCAATCAGGATAGCTGAGGCCTTAGATATTTTTGTGTAAAGATACAAAATAGGAAATGGTGGATAATCAGCAAGTTATTCATCTAGACAATAGTCAGCGCTCTACATTCAATTCTTATGAAGGTTTTCAGACAGCAATTTGTAAATCAAAGTATTAATAGTACGACCTGCCCTTCACAAAACCGTGCTGACTATCCTTGATCACATTATTCCTATCCAGATGTTCATAAATCCTATCCCTTACAATTCTCTCTAAGACTTTGCCCACCACAGAAGTGAGACTCACCGGCCTATAGTTGCTAGGGTTATCCCTACTCCCCTTCTTGCACAAGGGAACCACATTTGCTATCCTCCAGTCTACTAGCACTATTCCTGTAGACAACGAGGACATAAAAATCAAGGCCAATGGCTCTACAATCTCCTCCCTTGCTTCCCAGAGAATCCTAGGATAAATGCCATCAGGCCCAGGGGACTTATCTATTTTCACCCTTTCCAGAATTTCCAACACCTCTTCCCTACATACCTCAAAGCCATACATTCCAATTAATTGTGACTCAATATTAACATCGGCAACAATGCCCTGTTCCTGAGTGAATACTGACGAAAAGTATTCATTCAGTGTCTCCCCAATCTCTTCAGCCTCCACACACAACTTCCCACTACTATCCTTGACTGGATCTATTCCTACACTAGTCATTCTTTTATTCGTGACATACCTATGGAAAGCCTTTGGGTTTTCCCTAATCCTACCAACTAAAGACTTTTCACGTCCCCTCCTTGCTGATTTTAGCTCTCTCTCCTTGTAACTCTCAATCGCCCCAAATGAAGCTTCACACCTCATCTTTGCATAGGCCGCCCTCTTTCAGTTAACAAGGGATTCCAATTCCTTATTAAACCACGGCTCCCTCACACGACCCTTTCCTCCCTGCCTGACAGGTACATGCTTATCAAGGACACTCAATAGTTGCTCCTTGAACAAGCTACACATATCAATTGCACCCATACCTTGAAGCCTACTTTTCCAAGCCACACATCCTAGGTCGTGCCTCACCGCATCATATTTTCCCTGCCCCCAGCTATAACCCTTGCCCTGCAGTGGACACATATCCCTCTCCATCACTAGAGTAAAAGTCACCGAATTGTGGTCACTGTCCCCAAAGTGCTCACCTACCTCCAATTCTAACACCTGGCCTGGTTCGTTACCCAGAACCAAATCCAGTATGGCCTCACCTCTTGTTGGCCTGTCTATATATTGTGTCAGGAAACTCTCCTGCACACATTGGACAAACGGCGACCCATCGAACGAACTCGAGCTAAAGCTTTCCCAGTCAATATATGGAAAATGAAAGTCCCCCATAACGACCACCCTATTACTTTCACTCTTCTCCTGAATCCTCCTCGCAGTCCTTTCTTCTACATCTCTAGGACTATTAGGAGGCCTGTAAAAGACTCCTAACAGGGTGAGCTCGCCTTTCCTATTCCTAACCTCAGCCCAAACTACCTCAGAAGTCTTCATCCATCATCCTTTCCACCGCTGTAATACTATCTTTGACAAGCAATGCCACACCTGCCCCTCTTTTACCCCCACCTCTGATCCTACTAAAACATTTAAACCCTGGAACCTGCAACAGCCAATCCTGTCCCTGTTCTGCCCATCTCTCCGTAATAGCCACAACATCGAAATCCCAGG
>NW_025184464.1:0-2751 GCF_004010195.1 Chiloscyllium plagiosum | reverse complement strand
TTGTGTGTGCCCTTTGACAGAAATATCTGCATCGTCGACAGGCATGGTGATGTGCTGGAAGACGTATTAAAGAAAGAATGCAAGGGAAGGTCAGAGAACTAAAGACCAATGAGCCTGATGTCAGCAGTTGGTAAACATTTAATTCTGAGAGATAATATTTCAATGCGTTTGTAATGGCAAAGACTAAATTTGAATAGTCAGCATGCTTTGTGCACGGGAAATCATTTTTCACAATCCGGATATGAGTTTTTGAGGACGAGACCCAGAGATAGATGAAGGCAGACTGGTAGATGTTGTATGCATGTACTTTAGCAAGGCATTCGACAATGTTCTGCATGGTAGACTAGTTAGTAAGAGTAGGCCACATGGGATCAGGAATAACTAATCAATTGGATACATACTTGGCTTGATGGTCCAAAAAGTAGCTGATGTTAGAGGTTTGTTGTTCCAACTGGAGATCTGTGGCCAACAGTATGCCACAAGGTATGGTGTTCGATCCACTGTTGTTTGTTATTGATAGAAATGATTTGGACGAAAATATAGGAAGAATTGAAAGCTAGATAATACCAACATTTGTTGAATTTTTGACAGTGAGGAAGGTTATCTAAGAGTACAACCAAATATTGTCAAACTTGGCAAGTGGACAGAGGAATAGAATATTGAGTTTAATGCAGATAAATGTGAAGAGATTCATTTTGTTAGGCAAATTAGGGCACCATTAATGATAGAGAACTGGGATGTGTTGCTGAACAGAGTGACCTGGGAGTGCAGATTGATAGTTCCTTGAAAATGGAGTCACAGGTGAACAGACCGGTGAAGAAGTTGTTTCTCATGGTTGCCTTTATCGGTCAGAGCATTTAGTACGTGCATTGAGAACAAAAAAAAAGTAACCAGAATTACATCACAGGAACAGGCCCTTCGGCCTTCCAAGCCAGAGATGATACAGATCTTCTATCTAAACATATCGCCTATTTTCTAACAATCTGTACCCTTTTGCTCCCTGCCCATTCAAATACTTGTCTAGATACATCTTAAATGACACTATCGTGCCCACCTCTACCACCTCCGCTGACAATGCGTTCCAAGCACCCACCTTCTTCTGTGTAAATAATTTTCCACGCATATCTCCCCTAAATTTTCCCCTCTCACTATGAACTCATGACGCCTAATAAATGAGTCCGGCACTGTCCACCCTGCCTATACATTATAATTTTGCAGACCTCAATCAAGTCCCCCATCAACCTCCGTTTTTCTAATGAGAATAATCCTACTCTACTTAACCTCTCTTCACAGCTCGCCCTCTGTATACCAAGCAACATCTGAGGAACCTTCTCTGCACCCTTTCCAAAGCATCCATATTCTTTAGACAATGCGGCCATCATAACCGCATACAGTATTCCAAATGTGGCCTAAACAAAGTCTTTTACAACCATAACATGACCTGCCAAATGTTGTACTCAATACCCCGTCCAATGCCGGAAAGCATGCCATATGCCTTTTTGATGAATCTATTGATCTTTGTTGCCATCTTGAGGGAACAAGCGACCTGAACACACAGAGTTCTCTGGACATCAATGTTCCTCAGAACGTTTTCTTTTCACTGTATCCTTTGCTCTTGAACTGGATCTTACAAAACGCATCACCTCACATTTGCCAGGATTGAACTTATTTTGCCATTTCTCTGTCCAACTCTTCAATTGCTCTATATTTTTCTGCATTATCAGACTGTCGACTTTTCTATCTGCTGCTCCACCAATTTTGATGCCATATGCAAAGTTGCTAATCAGATCAACTATACCTTCCTCTAAATCATTTATGTGTGTCACAAACAACAGTGGTCCTCGCACTCATTCTTGTGAAAAACCATTGGTCACAGGTCTCCATTTTGAAAAACTCTCCTCCACTATTACTCTCTATCTCTTGTCTCCCAGCCAGTAGCTAGCACACGCTGGAGCCCATTCGACATCGCCTTCTCCATCAGCCTACCATCGGGAACCTTATCAAATGCCTTACTGAAGTCCATGTATATGACATTTACAGCCTTTCCCTCATCAATCAACTTTGTTACTTCTTCAAAGAATTCTATTAAGTTGATAAGGCATGATCTTCCCAGCAGAAAACTATGTTACCTATTACTGATAAGCCGATTTTCGTCCAAATAGGAATAGCTCCTATCCCACAGCATCTTTTCCAGCAGCTTCCCTACCACCGCTGTCACGCTGTCCAGTCCACAATTATCTGGACTATGCCTACTAATCTCCTTAAACAACGGGACACATTAACAATTCTCCAGTCCTGCGGGACCTCATCTGTGTTCAAGAATGCTGCAAAAAATATCTGTTAAGCAACGGGTGTTTCCTCTCTCCCTTCAGTCAGTTACCTGAAATTACCCTATCGGACTGGGGGTACTTGTCCATTTTAATGCCTTTTAGAATGCCTGATATAAATGTTCTTACATAGTGTAAAAGGCTTTAGGACTTCCCTTGGCCCTGCTTGCTAAAAATACATCATGAATCCTTTTTGCCCTCGTAATTCCTCATTTCAGCTTGACCAGCATTCCCAATATTCGTCCAAAGCTTCATCTTTCTTCAGTAGCCTCATCCTTTTTCCTCTTAGCTAGTCTCACAAATTCAGCAATCATCCATGGTTCCCTAATCTTGCCATTTCTATCTGTCATTTTCAGAGGAATATTACAGCCTTGCACTCTAATCAGTCTTGTTTGAAAGCCTCCCAAACATCAAATGTGGATTT
>NW_025184463.1:0-2751 GCF_004010195.1 Chiloscyllium plagiosum | reverse complement strand
GATTTGTGAACAGTGCAGGTTCACACCCCAACTACATATTGAGACAGTTAGAGTTCAGTCAGAGCCTGGAGCTGCCTCGCAACCAACATGGGGTCTCAGGGCAGGTATGTGAACTATTGGGAATCAGATATAATGGAAAGAATGTAGTTTTTCACATGATTACTGTCTTTTTCTTGACAAAATGTGTGCTAGTCTCTACTCTTCAAGTCTAAATGTAAACGCCTGTTATTTTCTCTCAGCGCCATGTATTAAACATTCATTTTCCTCACACTTTCTTCATGACACCATCATCTCAGGAATAAGTTTGGTGCAAGTATATTGCACTATCTCAGTCACAATGTAATCATTCCTTATAAAGGAGACAGAATCTGTAATCAGTGGCAGAAATACTGCCCAAGCAACATACTACAAGTGCAGGAAGATTAATTTACTCCAACACTTGAATCATTTTATAATGAAGATCAACGTACCATTTACTGTCCTGATTACTTGCTGGCTCATGTGAATTGTATAAGTGATGACTGAACTTCCCAATCTCTCATCTTCTAATAAATACAAAATGAAAAGAACTGTATTTGCTGCTCATTTCAAATCATTTCATTGCCTTGTAACAAGCTATGCTTCAAGCACTGATACATGGGGTAGTCTATGTTCAATGACCTTTATTCCAGAGCAGAACCTTACTGTCTGTATTCTCCCCATTATCCAATTCTCATTTCCATGTAGTATATTCACCCCTTACACAAGGACTCTAACGTTCTTCACTCGCCTGTCAAAAGCCTCCTAAAAATTCAAATACACTGTTCCCATTGGTTCTCATTTGTCGAATTCACAATCAACATCCTCCATAAACTCCAAGTGGTTTATCAATAACGATTTCCCTTTCTACAATATAGGCTGACTCCGCAAATCATATCATTATTCTCCAAAGATCTAGTTATTGAGAATTCCTAACAAATTCTAAAATTTTCCCACACAACTGACATAGATTTATTCATCACTTGGCATGCTGTTTTCCATCTCGCACCTATTTTAAATGTTTGTGGTTACAATAGCTACGTCCAAGTCTGCAGGATCCTTTCCATAACAAAAAAAGCTTTGACATACTTTGCCCTCCCTCATAGAGTTAAGGAACTGACATTACAGATTTAGGCCATTGACCCATCGTGACTGTACCTGCTCCCGAAAGAGCTACCCGGCAAGCACAACTCTCCAGCCCTAAGTCTGTAGCCCTCTAAATTCATAACTCAATTAGTCCAGAACCTTACCAATATTCAAAACAATGAGTTTTGTGGGTTTTTTTTTATCCCCAGTACTTCCTCTTTAATAATTCTAACTTCTTGCAGTTCCACATTTTCGCCAGTTACCATATTCCCTAACATTTCGGGAAGATTTTTCTGTTCTTTCCTCTGTGGAGACAGAACCAACATATTAACCTCACCGGACGGAGATGGTTTCTGTCACCTTGTGAGTACATGAGAGGATCACACTCTGGCAAAATGGATAATTCACCCACTCCTGCCTGGAAAGTTCCAGAATCAAAACAGTTGATGGGAATTTTGAGTATAGTCCTCTCCCTGGTGTGACCCAAATTTTGTGCTGATGGAGGTTTCAGAGGTCTGTGACGTCATTGTTGAAATGAACTGGCTTCACACTTTGCATACGGAAAAGGTTCAACATTGAGAAATATTTGTGGAAAATTCAAAAAGGATAGTGCAGTGTCCTGCTCCTTCCTATGAAGTCTCTGAAGACCAAGACTCTCTCCAAAATGTAGTGTCCAAACCTTGTCCAGAGTGGGGACACCAGACCCTCAGGTTTCCCTAAATCATTGCAGTAGCTGATAACACAAACCCAAGAAAACCATCCAGGGAACCTCCTCTGACTTTCCAGTGATGAGAACAAGTCAAGTCTCTGTATAAATATCACACCCACTCAGAGTTAACAAATGGCTTTCTCGCCTCAGTTTCTACTCCTGGCTGAAAAACCATTGCAGCTCTGCACAGTCCCTGTGACCTGAAATATTACCGGTTCTGTTCTCCATGGAAGTAGTTGACAATGTAACTGCACAATTTTCTGCACCTCAATCACAATAACAGCAACACTACCATTACCAGTGTAGATGCTGGGGATGCGATGGTCTAGTGCTATTATCTCCAGTCTATTAATCCAGGGACCCAGCTGATGACTCAGACCTGGACTTGAGTCCCGCCTCATTAGATGGTGGAATTTGAATTCAATTGAGTATTTGGATTAACAATCTAATGACCGTTTGTCAATTGTCAAATAAAAACAAAAACCTAACTAATTGTGTCCTTCGTGGAAGGAATTCTGTTATCTTCATGTGGTCAGGCATACATGTGACACCAGACCCAAAGCAATGTGATTGACCCTCAACTGCCCTTTGAAATGACCAAGCCAGCATTCAGTTATATCACTGCAAGGTCTCAAAGAAATGAAACTAAACAGATCTAAGCACTGGCAGCCAACAGCATATGAACTGCTATTGTTCAAGAAGGCAGCTCACCAACACCTTCTCGTGGGCAACCCGGAAAGGGAAATACATACTGGCCCAGCCAGTCACACCCATGTCGCTTTAATGAATTAAAGAAAATTACCACACTCGGGGAAGAGAGTCAGAGGAAACATACCTCATTTTTAAAAGGGGTTTGGATAGATATCTACATGGACATGATACTCAGGAATATAGGGGAAAAATGAAAAAATCAACGAGATTAATATCACATTTTATTT
>NW_025184462.1:0-2751 GCF_004010195.1 Chiloscyllium plagiosum | reverse complement strand
GCTATCCATGTGCATGTCGAGCCATTGCTTAAATATCCCCTATGACTCTGCTTCAACAACCACAGCTGGCAATCATTCCATGCATTCACAACTCTCTGCCTAAAGAACTTACACTTCTGACGCCTCTTTTATACCTTCCTCCTGATATCTTCAAACTATGACTCCTCGTACCACTCAATCCTGTCCTTGGGACAAGTCTCTGGCTATTGACTCTACCTATTCCACTTATTATTTTGTACACCTCGATCAGGTCTCCCCTCTTCCTCCTTCTCTCCAGAGAGAAATGTCTGAACTTATTCAACCTTTATTCATAAGGCAAGCCCTCCATTCCAGGCAGCGCGCTAGTAAATCTTCTTTGCACCCTCTCCAAAGACTCTGCATCTTTCCTACAGTAGGACGACCATAACTGGACACAATATTCCAAGTGTGATCTCACTCGGGACTTTTAGAGCTGGGGAGAAACCTCGCAGCTCTGAAACTCAATCCCCTGTAAATGAAAGACAAAAAAATCCATATGTTTTCTTAAAGTCCCTGTCAACTTGTGTGGAAACTTTGAGGGATCTATGTACTTGCACACCAAGATCCTCTGTTCCTCCACACTGCTACGAATCCTGTCTTTAATCCTCTATTCAGCATTCGAATTCGACCTTCCAAATTGTTTCACTTCGCATTCATCCAGGTTGAACTCCATCTGACACTTCTCAACCCAGATCTGCATCCTGTCTGTGTTGTGATGCAGCAAGTGGTAACCCTCTATATTATAGGCGACACCTCCAACCTTTATGCCATCTGCAAATTTCGTTTGCCTTACCAGTCAGGTCTCGTGCATTGAAATAAATGCGCTTTGCACCAGAAGTCTTTTCCATCCCTTTACTGTGCACCTGGATATCCTGAATAGCAGTCTTACTCTCGATGGCTGATTTTTTTTTCATTGACTGGTCGATGGTCTCTCTCTTATTCATACTCCCAATTACTTGCCAATCTAGTTTAAACCCTCCGGGGTAATACGAGCAAATCTCCTCCAAAGGGATACTGGTGCAAGTCACTTCTAACATAAAAGAGATCCAAGTGATCCAAGAACTGAAAACCCTGCCCCCAACATCATCTCCGCAGCCACGCATTCATCTGGCTATCTTTCTATTATTATCCTCACTGGCACTTGGCCCTAGGAGTAATCTAGAGATCACTACCCTTGAGGTCCAGCCTTTTAATTTCTTACCGAATTCCTTGTATGCATTTCACAGGACCCTACCATTTATCTACATCTGTCATGAGTGCCGATATACACAATGACCTCTGGCTGCTAATCATTCCACTTCAGAATGTTCTGAAACGCTCAGAGACATTGTTGACCCTAGCACCCGGGAGGCAACACACCATGCTGGGGTCTCTTCGGCAACAACACAATCTCCTCTGTGTGCCCCTCACAAGTTAATCTCATGTCAGTATTGTCTTCATTAGACAGTATATGGCAAAGAGAGACTCATACAGACTACCTGCAGTTGTGTCTACATTCCGAAAGTCGTTGAATTTTAAAATGATGCATTGAGAATACAGAGCCAGAAGAGTGAATAGTAAAGGCATGTCCAGTGAATACTGATCAAATGGTATCGTGTGTTTGATAAAGTAAATACAGTGCAATAAAATAAAACAGGTGAAGCCCTCCACAAGTACAGAGAGTGTACGTTCGTCCTTAAAAATGAGGGACAAAGAATGGTCATGTGATATCGTGGCAGACGCTATTAAGGAAAGGGCTCAAGATATTTTATGAGTATAGTTAGAGGAAGAGGATTCTCAGCTAAAGAATGGGGCCTGTTAGAAACTAAAGGGACAATCTGTGCCTGAAGCTAGAGGAAGTGGGTAGCTGGGAAATGAATACTTCCCATCTGTATTCACACAGCAGAATGTCACTGTAGCGGGGGATTTCATTGTGTTGGAGAAATCTTTGAACATGTTAAGGTCAATAAAAGGAAGGTATCAAATGTTTTCACAGACCTGAAGGTGAAGATATCCCCAGTGCCCAAAGAAATGTTTCCCAGGCTGCTATGGGAGGTGATTGTTGGGGTCCTGGCGGATATCTTAATTACATTGCTGGCCATAAGTGAAATGCTGATAAGTGGAGGATAGCTAATGTGGTTCCTTTGTTCAAGAAAGTCAGCACGGGAAATACAGATAATTTTAAAGCTGATAGTAGGACATCAGTAAGAGGAAAATGATTAGAAACAATTCTGAGGGACAGGATGAATCAACACTTGGAAAGCCAGAGATCGAATCTTGATCGTCATCACGAATTTGATGGAGAAAGAAGATTTGGTGGGGGATATTTTTGTTTTGGAAATTCTTTCACCAGCGAGTGTAATACAGAGATCTTCGCAGGAATCATTGCTGGTTATTATGCACGTTAATGACTTGGATGTAAAAATAGAAATTATCATTAGAAGGTTTGCAGTTGACATGAAAAGTAAGAGTGTTGACCACTGTGAGGTGGATGGTCTAATGCTACAGTCTGACCTTTGACTCTGGGACAGAATTTCAAGAGAGAAATTTGAACAGAGGAGGTAGGCAAGAGCACAGCAGACACTGAGGGAAAACTGATGAATTGAGATGCATTTGTTTCGATGCAAAATGTCTGACAGGTAAGTCAGATGAACTCATGACATATTTGGGAACATGGGAGCGGGATATCACGGGAATTACAGAAACACAGGTGAGGTAGGGATAGGACTGGAAGCTCAATGTTCCCGGGAACAG
>NW_025184461.1:0-2751 GCF_004010195.1 Chiloscyllium plagiosum | reverse complement strand
GAGAAACAGTCGGACAACTAGCGAGCTGCAATCCTGAACTTCAGCCAGCCCGTATACGCCACGGGCAGATGTTCTTGTAGTTGTATGTAGGGCATTGAGTGTTTCTGATTCAGGGGCTTGGACCGTCTGCAGCACTGGTTAATTCCTTGTGTTGTAACTACTGTTGGAACATATGTGAAACTCGATTGCTCATTGAGATGTATATCCAAAATATCAGCCGAGAGAAGTAATTTGGTGGTTTTTCTGGTGCTGTTCCTGTCATGCCCTCTGGAACTGGACTTATTGTGTGCTTCCTGACGATTCAGTGCATGCTTCCGTGATCGTATTTTGGGCAAAAACTTGCGTTTTAGCTTCAATAACGTGCGTTTGCAAACCTGGTACACCTCCCTGTATTTTGTTATCTCTTATTGTGTGCAATTGCAACACGGCAAATTATTAATTTACATTGGAAGGTGACAAACGGAGGCGTGTGAAATGCCAAGGTATTAGTGACCTTTATCAATTGGTTGCATATTACTTTGATTCAGGAGATAAGGATGTAAAACGTGTTTGTGTAGAAATGAGGACCAGTGAGGAAAGAAGTCATCCGCAGGTGTAGTTTCCAAGTGCACTCGCAGTAACCACTACGTACAAGAAAAAATACTTGTGTGTGATAAAAGATGGCAATAGTTACGGGTGATCTTAGTTTCCCATCTCCCACTCACGGTTCAATGGTAAAAAAAAAGTTTGGATGACAATAATCAATAAATCATATCTGTCCCAGAGAACAACGCGAGCCATATTTTGGTCATCGATTAGTTTACAGCTGACTTAGTATCTGTCTTTTCTTGGAAACCATCTCCTTTGTTGTGACCATCAGGAAAGATATTACTTTTGACATAAAGAAAATGAAGATTATGTCACTCATCTTTGTTTGTTTCATGCCCAAGTACAATCAGACGACCTTGAGCAACTCTGCTAGTCATGCTAGCAAAGAAATCTGGAAACATGCCGAGTGTGATTTTTCGCTCAATAAATAATTTTGATTCAGTTTGACTGAAACCACCTCTCCCTAAAGTTGTGCTTTTCTTCTTTTAAAATTGTGTCCGGTATCTTCCAAATGACGGCAAAGATACGAGAGCAGATGGAAGCAATTTAGCCTATCAAGTCTGCGACAAAATTCAATGAGATCATGGCTGATCTGGTTAATTCTCAACCCCCGTTTTTATCCTCATCTCCGTGATGCTCCGTGTCTGTTTATCACAGCCTTGAATACACCTCGCCTTCACAGCACTCTGTTGTTAGGAAACCCACAGATTTGCTACCCTCTGAAAGAGTGAATATCCTCCTTATCATTTTCTTAAATGTTTGATGCCTTCAGCTGTGAGAACGCACTCTCGTCCCAGTTTCCCGGGGTGTACATCAGAGCAGAATAAGCCCCTGAAAGTAGGTCTGCATTCTCCAGTGCCGCTCCGTGTATTTGAAACATTTTCATATTTTGACCTCTGATTAAAAATAGTAGACCTAATTTGCACATCAGATTTGCCAGTGGTGAATTTTTCAAGAAGACTTCAATGAGCGTAATTCTACTGGCAGTGAATAGGGCTAGACAAATTAGATTACTTTCAGTGGGGAAACAGGCCCTTCGGCCCAACAAGTCCACACCGCCCCGCCGAAGCACAACCCACCCATACCCCAACATTTACCCCTTACTTAACACTACGGGCAATTTAGCATGGCCAATTCGCCTGACCTGACCTGCACATCTTTGGACTGTGGGGGAAACCGGAGCACCCGGAGCAAACACACGCAGAGCGTGCAAACTCCACACAGTCAGTCGGCTGAGGCGGGAATTGAACGTGGGTCTCTGGCGCTGTCAGCCAGCAGTGTTAACCACCGTGCCGCCCTAATGCAAGGACATTTTTCTTTCGCGATCCAGTGCTGTGTTTATTCACCTCTCTGCACATGAAAATGGATCCTACCCATCCACTTTATCTCTCATTAATATGTGTGCAATTCAAATTGATGCGGCCATGACTACACGCGCACAATGCTGTCTTAGTATGTCTTATGTAATGGAAAGTTCCAACCTGAAACACCAGGATTTGGCTTTTCTTGGCACCCCAGCATCCTCCTCCTTTCGAAAGCAAGAGAGTCTGACAGCGAATACTGGGGTTCCAGGAAAAGCCAAATCCTGGTGTTTTAGGTTGGAACGTTCCATTACATAAGACATACTAAGACAGCATTACGCGCGTGTAGTCATGGCCGCGTGATACAGGTGATGGATTAGAAATCCATTGGGGCTTCCCTCCGCAGGTTCGAATTCTGCTGGCTCAGTTTTCAGTGATGTCATGCTGGACGAGTTTTCACTCAGTTCAGAAATCTCGTCTCAACAAACAAGAGCAGTCAGTTGATTAGACTTAGCAAACTCAAGTTATTAATCAAAAATGCAACACACTTAAAACATTATCCCCGTTTCTCTTTTCACAGTTACTGCCAGACCCATTGAGATTTTGCAGTATTCTTTGAATGCACTGTGCAGAAGTGCTGCTTTTGAATAGATTCCTTTTACCGCAGTCCTCCGTTCACTAACTCTGGTCAGTGGCAACACTTCCCCCCACTCGTCGAAGAGCCAATCCCCACCACTAATTTTCCCATCATTATAAATAGCCGCAGGAAATTGCTGACAAACCATCTTTGCTCCAAAGCGAAACTCACCAACATCGGGAATCCCTCCATAAAACGGGACTTCTCATCCCTGGACATGGTGAA
>NW_025184460.1:0-2751 GCF_004010195.1 Chiloscyllium plagiosum | reverse complement strand
CAGTGCACCTTGTTGCTTTTGAACGTCGGTGGATGACGGTTACCTGTACTCATCCAGACAAATGGGACAGATACAGCAAAAGGGCAGATGCCGAATAATTCTCACACTGCGTTGCCCCCATCATCTCTCCACAACACGGACAGAATGAGTTTCCATTAAAGGTAGGCTTCCATTAGTCTTTTCTAAATTCTCGGCCATGTTCAGCATGACGTAAGATATTCAATACATCTTGCACGCAATGTCAACATCAATCACAGATGGTGAAATGCAGGACGGAGGTAGATTCAAGTTAAAGATTCCACTACGGTAGCAACTTCCAAATTTGCATGCCACATTCAACATGATGTAACTTATTGTCTCAATCAGAATTACTGTGACTGCACAACACACTCACAGGACAGGTAAACAAGGGGATAAGATACAATGGAAGCAACATCTAAACTGTCCTGCATCAAAAGATTCCAGTCGAAGTTAATCACAGCATCAGACTCAGATCAAAACTCACTCCTGCGCTGTCCTCAGCGAAAAATGAAGGATAGTTATAACATGAGTGAAATACAGAAAAATGCTCATTTTATAATGTTACAATCAAACAGCCTTAGGACAGGTACAGAAACGGTTAGAAACAAGTTAACTTTGCATCTACACTGTTGTCTACCAAACAGTGCCAAATCAGTGACAGCACAGAATTAGTTATGAATTAAATCCCTTCCCTTTTAAAGTAATACTAAATGGAAAATAAGCCATCTTTATCATTGTGACCATGAAACACTCCAGAATAGGTACACCGCAGGTTTAGATGCAGCATAAAGCTATTTCTGCACTCGCACCTTTCAAGTTCCCAGGCTATGTTAAATACTAAATTAAATAATCATTGAATTACACAACACACTGTCACAATCAAACATTCTCAATACATTTCTCTGTACACTTTCAAAACAAAACTAAAATTCCTTTAACATTTTCCGAGTTAAACTCGCCCACGATAGACGCAGAAAGTAATTAGATATTGTGTGGTGCCTGTTCTCTTACTTGAAACTACAAATAAAATTAAAGTTCAATTAAAAAAAAGAAATAGCTGCAGATGCTCTTAGTCAGACACAAAAATAGAGATTGCTGGAAAAGCTCGGCAGATCTGGATGTACATGTTGTGAGAAACCAGATTTAAAGTTTTACATCTGGTGACCCTTCTTTCAGATCTTTAAATTTGCCTTCTCTCCACAGATGCTGAAAGACTACTCTGGACTGTCCCCATCAAATATTCCAGGAACAGTCCTTCAGTATTTTGCATTACGAGTAAAGATCATTCAATGCAGGCACTTCTCAAATAATAAGGCCATGTTCAGTATGGGGTTCGGCATTGATTAAATCACTGCCACGTTTTCCCTGAAAACAGTCCCATGACAACATGGGGTTTGATCCAGAATTTATCAAATTTGCAGCCCACGTTAAACATGGCTTATATTCTCAGTAAATCACTCCACACCTGTCCAGCAGAATTATTGAAGGACACAAATAACACAGATTTAGATACAGATTAATATATTCCTCCATTCTGTACCCATATATATAAAAAATCCGATGGCAGGGATGGATAAGCTTAATTCCCAATTGAATTTTAATCTTCACTGACCGTTGCCAAATAGACCACGTTCAGCGTGGTTTAGATATTAATGAAGATGCTTCCCACATTGTCCTCCTCAAAGAATCCCAGAACAGAGTCAGCACCGGTTTAGAGACAGAGTTACAGATATATAGCGAACCTTCCTCTGCACCGTCCCCATCAAACAGTATCAAGAAACGGATAGGACGGGGTGAGATACAGTAAAAACTGTCTCCAGTGAAAGACTAAAGGATCTGACTTGGAGAAATATTAGGTCCAGTTTCATAGATCAATGCATTACTGTGGTTTTCACGATTACTATTTTATTTTTTAAAAATACGTAATTCACACACATAAAAAAATTCGAATCCAAACATAGTCACAAAAGCAATTCAATTCTGTATTGTGAAATTTCAAGGAAGCAAGAGAAAGTGAGGACTGCAGATGTTGCAGATCAGATTGAAAGTGTGTGGTGATGGGAAAGCTGATCAAGTGGCGACCAGGGAGCAAGAGATCAACGTTTTGAACACAAGCTCTTCATCATGGATGAGGCTTTCAGGGAAGCAAACGAACTTTGGAGTTTGAATGCACCGAGGAAAAGGGTATCACAGACACATGCAAATGTATATTTGGATGCATTGAGATACTACAGGAGTCTAACGACTGAACAGACTTCAATTTACTTCAGCAGAAAGAGCTCAGGCAGTGGCCTTTTCCACCTGTGCTTCGTGGCAGCTATCCCGATCTTTAGTGTGTCCCGCAGCACGTACTCCTGGACGTGAAACTGAGCCAGTCTGCAACACTCTGTGGAGTTCAACTCCGTATTCTGGAAGACAAACAACTTTCGGGCAGAGCAAAGACCGTCGGTCACAGAGTTGTTAGTCCTCCAGACGGAGCTGTCTCCTTGTGCCCATTGGAGAACAAACCAATGAGCACACAGACCTGTCTCACAGTGCTGCTCTGGACATACCGCAAGAAAGAAATAAACACTGCGCCTTACTCCAGACTTCCTTTGCAGAGGCACTTTCCAGCAGGAGATGTGAGACAAAATCTACCCTCTTGCAATTATTTCGAGGGCAACGTGCGGTGGTGCAGACCAACCTGATGCACATCAAGAATTTCACAGGTCGTGAGCTTCTCACCACCAG
>NW_025184459.1:0-2751 GCF_004010195.1 Chiloscyllium plagiosum | reverse complement strand
AAACAGATGATCCTTGCTCATTGTCACATTGCTGTTTGTGGAGACTTATGCCCAGAGAGACATCCTGAGGTTCAGATAGTGGCAATATAAATTCAGTCTACTCCAGCCCAGTTATTGTGGTTAACAACCACAACATCAATCAGAGTCCTGCAGTCCACACGAAGCAGGGGGATGACCACTTACCAGTGAGCACTCACTGGTCTCTCAATCGTATTGAAGATGCAGCAAATCCCTTGTCACACAGCGGGGTGAACAGCTCCTACCCAGTGTGAACCCGCTGGGGCCTCAGGGGCAGGATGAATCACTAAATCCTTTCTACCACACTGAGCATCTGAATGAGCTCACCCCTGTGTGGGCTCACTGGGGTCTCAGCAGAAGGGATGAACCACTGAATCATTTCTCCCACACCGAGCATCTGAATGAGCTCCACCCCTGTGTGGGCTCACTGAGATCTCAGTGGGGTAGGATGTATCACTGAATCCCCTCTCACACACTGACCATCTGAATGGCCTCTCCCCCTCTGTGGGCTCACTGGGGTCTTAGTGGGCAGGATGAATCACTGAATCCCCTCTCACACACTGACCATCTGAATGGCCTCTCCCCCTGTGTGGGCTCACTGGGGACTCAGGGGGGCCGGATTAATCACTGAATCCCCTCTCACACACTGACCAGCTGAATGGCCTCTCCCCCTGTGTGAGCTCACTGGGGTCTCAGTGGGCAGGATGAATCACTGAATCCCCTCTCACACACTGACCAGCTGAATGGTCTCTCCCCAGTGTGGGCTCACTGGGGTCTCAGTGGGCAGGATGAATCACGGAATCCCCTCTCACACACTGACCATCTGAATGGCCTCTCCCCCTGTGTGGACTCACTGGGGTCTCAGTGGGCAGGATGAATCACTGAATCCCCTCTCACACACTGACCATCTGAATGGTCTCTCCCCAGTGTGGGCTCACTGGGGTCTCAGTGGGCAGGATGAATCACTGAATCCCCTCTCACACACTGACCATCTGAATGGCCTCTCTCCCTGTGTGGGCTCACTGGGGTCTCAGTGGGCAGGATGAATCGCTGAATCCCCTCTCACACACTGACCATCTGAATGGCCTCTCCCCCTGTGTGGGCTCACTGGGGTCTCAGTGGGCAGGATGAATCACTGAATCCCCTCTCACACACTGACCATCTGAATGGCCTCTCCCCGGTTTCGCCTCACTGGGGTCTCAGTGGGCAAGATGAATTACTGAATCCCCTCTCACACACTGACCATCCGAATGGCCTCTCCCCTGTGTGGGCTCACTGGGGTCTCAGTGGGCAGGATGAATCACTGAATCCCCTCTCACACACTGACCATCTGAATGGCCTCTCCCCTGTGTGGGCTCACTGGCGTCTCAGTGGGCAGGATGAATCACTGAATCCCCTCTCACACACTGACCTTCTGAATGGCCTATCCCCTGTGTGGGTTCACTGGGGTCTCAGGGGGCAGGATGAATCACTGAATCCCCTCTCACACACTGACCATCTGAATGGCCTCTCCCCCTGTGTGGGCTCAATGGGGTCTCAGTGGGCAGGATGAATCACTGAATCCCCTCTCACACACTGACCATCTGAATGGCCTCTCCCCGGTTTGGCCTAACTGGGGTCTCAGTGGGCAAGATGAATCACTGAATCCCCTCTCACACACTGACCATCCGAATGGCCTCTCCCCTGTGTGGGCTCACTGGGGTCTCAGTGGGCAGGATGAATCACTGAATCCCCTCTCACACACTGACCATCTGAATGGCCTCTCCCCTGTGTGGGCTCACTGGCGTCTCAGTGGGCAGGATGGATCACTGAATCCCCTCTCACACACTGACCTTCTGAATGGCCTCTCCCCTGTGTGGTTTCACTGGGGTCTAAGGGGGCAGGATGAATCACTGAATACCCTCTCACACACTGACCATCTGAATGGCCTCTCCCCTGTGTGGGCTCACTGGGGACTCAGGGGGCAGGATGCATCACTGAATCCCCTCTCACACACTGACCATCTGAATGGCCTCTCCCCCTGTGTGGGCTCACTGCGGACTCAGGGGGGCAGGATGAATCACTGAATCCCCTCTCACACACTGACCATCTGAATGGCCTTCAACCTGTGTGGGCTCACTGGGGACTCAGGCGGCAGGATGCATCACTGAATCCCCTCTCACACACTGACCATCTGAATGGCCTCTCCCCCTGTGTGGACTCACTGGGGTCTCAGTGGGCAGGATGAATCACTGAATCCCCTCTCACACACTGACCATCTGAATGGCCTCTCCCCCTGTGTGGACTCACTGGGGTCTCAGTGGGCAGGATGCATCACTGAATCCCCTCTCACACACTGACTATCTGAATGGCCTCTCCCCCTGTGTGGGCTCACTGGGGTCTCAGTGGGGCAGGATGAATCACTGAATCCCCTCTCACACACTGACCATCTAAATGGCCTCTCCCCCTCTGTGGGCTCACTGGGGACTCTGCAGGTGCTGCATTTGAGTGAATCTCCCCCCACACTGGGAACAAGTGAATGATCTTTCCCCAGAGTGAGCTCCTTGGTGTTTCAGCAGGTCAGAGGACTGAGTGATTCCTTTCCCACACACTGAGCAGGTGAATGGCTCTCCCCGTTGGGAATGCACTAATGTCTCCGCTGGTGAGAGATTTGAATGAATCGTTTCTCACACATGGAGGAGGTGACGCGTCTAAATCCTCTGTGCTATCTCTGGTGCCTCAGCAGATTGTAAG
>NW_025184458.1:0-2751 GCF_004010195.1 Chiloscyllium plagiosum | reverse complement strand
TTTAATGTCGTAACTATACCTGCATCCACCACTTATCCTGGCAGTTTATTCCATACACAAACCATTCGTTGCAGTAATGAATTTGTCCATCATGTCCTTCGTAAACCTTTCTCCTCGCACCTCAAACTGTATCCACAAACTTAGAACTCCCCCAACTAAGGGAAAAGATCATTGTCATTCACCTTGTCTATGTTCCTCATGGTTGTATAAACCCCAATAAGATCACCCCTCCATCCCGAATGTTCCAGTGAGAAAAGTCCTAGCCCTTCCAATCTATTTTGATATCTCAAACTATCCATTCGCAGCAACATTTTCTGAACCATCTGCAATTTAATAATATCCTACCTGGAACAGGTTGGCCAGAACTGGACACATTAATCCAGAAGAGGCCTCACCAACATCCTGTACAACCTCAATATGGCACCCCCAAGTCCTATACTCAAAGGTCTGAGCAATGGAAGAATGTGTGCTAGATGCCTTCTTAACCATCCTGTCTACCTGAGATGCAAATTTCAAAGAATTACGCATCTGAACCCCTAGTTCTCTCTGTTCTACAACAATACCTAAGGACATTACCATTAATTGTCGAAATCCTGCCCCACCTTGTGTCTAAAATGCAACACCTCACATTTAACCAATTTAAACTCATTCTGCCACTCTTTAGCCCATTGGCGCAAATGATAAAGATCCCTTCGTAATCTTCGGGAACATTCTTCAGTTTCCACATTCCCAACAATTTTGCCATTATCTGCAAAATTACTAACCATGCTTCAGACATTCTTATCCAAATCATTTGTGTAAATGACAAACAAAAGTGGACCTAGTACCAATCCTTGTGGAAAACCGCTGGTCACAGGCCTACAGTCCGAAAAACAACAATCTGTCTCCTACATAAAACCAATGTTGTGTTCAACTGGCAAGCTCACCTTCAACCCCTAACTTTCCTAGTCTACCATGCCTGGGTCATAGCATTGTACAGCACAGAAACATCCATGCCGACCAGTTATCCCAAATCAATCCAGTGCCACTTGCCAACATTTGGCACATAGCCCTCCAAGCCCTTTCCATTCATATAGCGATCCAGATACTAGATTGCATTCTAGGTCGTCAGTTACAGGCTCTTTCTTTTACTTCAGCTGACCACTGCCTTCAGGATTCTTTCTGCATTGCAGTCCCTGTCAAACCCATTAGGTTTGACCCTCCCTGCATTTCTATCCAACTGCTTTATCTAGCTTTTCAGCTCCAAAATTTACTCCTAACAGAAAGGAAATCCCTCACCTCTCTTTAAAAAAAGCAACCCTTATTTTCAATGCCGCATCTATTGATTCTGGACTCACACACAAGTATTTTTTCCCCATCTCTACCTTTCAAGACCATTCAGGGTCCTTTAAACTCCAGTGCAAACAGGTCCAGCCTGTCCAATCTTTCCTCATAATGCAACCCATTCATTTCCAGTTATCAGCCGAACTGAAAAATAACAATATTACGTTTATGTTCAATTCCTTCTGTAATAAAGGAGAGCATTCCATTTGCCATTTTAATAGTTTGCTATGACTGCATGCTCATGATTTGTGGTTGATGCACTTGGTGTCTTCGATCCCTCTACATCTTGGCATTCTGTAGCTTTTCTCCATTTAAGCAATCAATACTTTTCTTCACTATTCTCCATGTGCCAGTCACTTAATCTATCCGTATCTCTCTGCACCAAGAACATCTCTCGAATTTAAGATGGGTGCATCCCCCGTTTGTCCTAAGTGTAAGGTAGACATCGGTGCACCCATTCATTGTTTGTGGTGTGCCACAGGCTCAGTGCATATTGGAGTTCTGTGGCAGAGCTCATAGAGAGGGTCTTGAGGGCTGAGGTTAAGATGGATCCCTATCTCTCTTCTCATGGGCCTACCTAATATACTCTCTATGGATGCTCTGGGGAAAAATACATCTTCACTCTCTGTGCTAGGGAAAAAAATAATGTTATGGGTTTCTGAAACTCCCCCCACCACCCGGGACTGTTGGGTTGGCATCAGCTTATTATTGAACATATCCCTCTGGACCTGTTCACAAGTATGGTGCACCAGAAAACAGAAAACTCTTATAGGATATGGCACCCTTTTCTGGTCTGCTCGGATGCAGATTTATCTGCCATTTTAACTTGGGCTTTTTTGTAGCCATGGCGTTCTGATTTAGTGTACTTGATGTTTTGTGTGCAATACTTAGTTCTCTCAGAGATCGAGTGGTAATTTTTGTTGTGCTGCGCTGTTTTGCTTGTTTATTTATTCATTAACTACCTTTATTGATTTTTCTGTATTGCACATGGATAGAGTTGTGTTTTGCTGTTGTGGGTTCTTTTTCTCTTTTTTTGTTGTTATAGGTATAAAGACTAATGTTTACTGGTGTTGTAATGTATCTTTCTTTTTATGGTTTTGTAAGAAAATAAAACTTAATAAAATATCTATAAATAAAGGACAACACAGGTCAAAATTCAATGTATTAGACGAATGAATGACAAACGTCTAATGATACTTTCTGTCTACTTTGATATATTTTCAAGTTAAAAAGCTTGTCTTTCTTTCTGTAAAGCACAAAGCTTGAAAGAGTTATTGAAAACAAATTGTACCTCTCCCTGTCTCAAGTTTTAGCCAAAACTGATGCAGTACTATTATCAATAAAACTGATTTTTTTAAGCATTTTTGATTTTTTTGCTCTCACAGGTCGAGGTGTTTCGTGGGCGGCACGGTGGCACAGTGGTTAGCA
>NW_025184457.1:0-2751 GCF_004010195.1 Chiloscyllium plagiosum | reverse complement strand
AAACAGACAGAAACACACCGATAATCACCCCCTCCTCAGTGCACAAAATAAAAGAGACAATGGCTACCAGAACCTGTTTGATATGTCCCCAAGTCTCTCACTCAAAGCCCCTTCTCTGCCCAATTCCCAGCTCATTCAGTCAGCTCCTTGCTCCCTCCACCTGGGGCATACCTTCCCCAGGGATGGAGCACAGCCAGTCATTTCAGTGGGATCACAGTGGGGAGGGAGGGAGGGAGGAGGTGTGAGAGAATGCAGCAGGTAAACAATTTCATCCAGTCTGCCTTTGTCTACTCCTGCTTTACATTTAATTGTCTTAGAATAAAAAACAAATGTATTCACAAACTGATCAAATTCCCTTTGTTTTTATGGTTTCCTACTGATCAATGTGAAATCTTTATTTGCGATTACCAGGAATCGAAGCAAGGAACTGAATGTAAACGAAGTCAATTATTGTTGAAAATAAGACACAGAATCCTTACAGTATGTTCTTTCCTCTTTCTGACAGGAAACTTCTTGTGTGTTTTAATTTGCCCAGATGTGTGGCTCAGAGAATTCAGTGAGGAAGAGTGGACAGGAGCCTGTCGTGGCATTTCCCTCTCTGGCCTGCAACGAACGATTACACCTTCCTCCAAATCATTTATGTTTCTAACCTCTTCACTCACTGAGAACGGATTACTTGGGATAAATGTCGCTTTTGTGTATATTTGGGTTTGCGTTTGTTATCCCACATCCTACTAATTGTTGCTCATTACTAACAGCACTTTACACTGGCTTTACACCTCCAATCTCTGTCATTTTACTCCTCAGATGGAGTCATTCCTTGCCCATGAGGAAAGGAGTGTTATCATGTTGCTGCTCCTCCTTCTCCTTTAGGTCCATTCCTCATGTGGACTCCTCGTTCCGTTCTCTGCTGCACCTAATGTTAACTCTCAGTTACTTGGATTGATTCATCAATTGAATTATTGTTCTAACTGGATATGTCAACAGAATTCTTCCTGCTCTCTACCTCTGGATCATTCTGTGTTTTTCTCTGACCTCTCAGTTCCTTCCGCACCTTAATGGCCTCGAAGATATGTCTGACAGTCAGAATGTTGATAAAGAGAATAAAAGTTAATGGGAACATTGGTGTTAAAAAAGTCTCAAAATATCTAAAACCTATCCACCGCGGGTCATCATAATAACCAGGCCTGATATAACAGTACCATGGAACATTGTTGATCATCTTTCCAGGTTTATATACAAAGGAATTGGGAATGTTCTTCAACCAAATGAAGATGCAGATTGTTGCTAGAACCCTGGTTGCAGTTTTCCCTGTGCAATACTTAGTTTTCATCTCATGTAAACAAATGGCAACAAATCGATCAAAGGAAAAAGCAACGGTGAACCATGCAGAACAATCAATGCTCAAGCTGCTGACAACAAAGATAACAGTACAAACAGGAGTGATGTGCAGGAAACACACTGGATAATAATAACGTTGAAATCGGCGAAGAATGATATAAAAAACAATGAACAGTAGATCTGACACTGCTATGGCCACCAGATAGCGAGTGCTGCATATAGAAAGGCCACATTTTCCCCGAGCGAGGATTACAATTACCACAAGACTAACTGTAAGAGAACGGAAAAAGAGACTTGAGGTCATTGATCAAACGTTCTCTGTGCCTGAGCCCAGACTGTAAGTGTTGACACAAAGATAATTGTTGTTCCATGTTATATAAAGTTTAAAGAATCTTAAGCACAGCATCAAACTCTCTCTAAAACAAACATTTGCATTTTTAACATGAGCAGCAGATTACTCACAGAAACACGGACATATACTCATGGGTTTTTTTGGTTCAGCAGCAGTCGATTTCATCTGCTTTCCAGGTTACTCTGACTGGCTGGCATTTCCTATAAGCCCATAGCATTCACACAAACACACCTGGGATCAGTGAAACAAAGAATAGGAGACACCGAACATGGACATTGATCGCAAAATTTTGGTTTTAAAATCTCCACAGTTCAGTTTGCCACCAGAATTCTATATCCCCACTGTATGATCTACAGGTCAGGGCATTGACTCACCCCACAGTGTCCCAGAAAGGATGGCCTTCACAGTGATAGGATGAACAAATGATAGGGCATTGAGTCCCTCCCTCATGCACAGGATTGAACATCCTGATGATCTGAACCATGAAGGTATTCAGCAGTGAATCCAATCACATTGTGGTGAGTATCCAACCTGGTACAATCTGAAAAACTTCTACATTTATCCTAACTCCCCCTCCCCCCCACACCTGTCCACGATGGTACGGCACAGCCTTCAGCAAATAAAACCTGAATCCATGCAACATTGGTCACTGTAACTGTCCTGAAGAGCCCTGCTTGAAACCTTGACTCTCTTCCTCCTGAGATGCTCCGGACCTGCTGTGCCTTTTCCAGCACCACGTTCTATCTGCAGCCCCCATTGTCTCCACATTCCTAATGATGTGCTGAACCCACCCATTGCCCTGTTGTATCTGGGCTCCCATTTGGAGCGAGCTGCCTGAGCAAGATCCACCAACACAATCCCTTTCCATCAAGGAATGGGAAACACCAGGTGACACTGCGAGGTGAGTTGTTACAAAACCTACCTGACCGATAGCAGGCTGTGAGCTACCACAGAGAGAGGGTGGTCTTCCGAAACACTTTCGAGACCAGCCAGGGCCAGTGCTCAGCCACACTCCATCAATGTGACCTCAGTGTAAACCCATTCTGCACATTATAGGG
>NW_025184456.1:0-2750 GCF_004010195.1 Chiloscyllium plagiosum | reverse complement strand
GACTGCTCCACTGTGATACAAACTCCAAAACACACTTCCTGGAGTGCTTCACTATGATACTAACCCTAAAACACATTTCCTGGAGTGCTTCACCGTGATACTAAAACATAAACACTTTTCCTGGAGTGCTTCACTATGATACTAACCCTAAAACACTTTTCCTGGAGTACTTCACTGTGAGACTAATTCCAGAACACTTTTCCTGGAATGCTTCACTGTGATACTAGCGCTAAAACACTTTTCCTGCAGTGCTTCACTGTGATACTAACCCTGAAACACTTTTCCTTGAGTGCTTCACTCTGATACTAGCTCCAAAACACTTTTCGTGGAATGCTTCGCTATGATACTAACCGTAAAACACTTTTCCTAGAGTGCTTCACTGTGATACTACCTCCAAAACACTTATCCTGGAGTGCTTCACTGCGATACTAGCTCCTAAACACTTTTCCTTGGAGTGCATCACTGTGATACTAATTCCAGTACAATTTTCATGGAGTGCTTCACTATGATACTAACCCTAAAACACTTTTCCTGGAGTGTTTTACTGTGATACTGACTCCAGAACAATTTTCCTGGAGTGCTTCACTGTGATACTAACTCCAAAATACTTTTCCTGGAGTGCTTCACTGTGATACTAACTCCAGAATACTTTTCCTGGAGTATTTCACTGTGATACTAGCCCTAAAACACTTTTCCTGGAGTGCTTCACTGTGATACTAACTTGAAAACACTTTTCTAAGAGTATTTTACTGTGATACTAACTCCAGAACAATTTTCCTGGAGTGCTTCACTGTGATACTAACACTAAAACACTTTTCCTGGAGTGTTTTACTGTCATACTAACTCCAGAACACTTTTCCTGGAGTGCTTCACTGTGATACTAATTCCAGGACACTTTTCCTAGAGTGCTTCACTGTGATACTAATTCCAGAACACTTTTCCTCGAGTGCTTCACTGTGAGACTAACCCTAAAACGCTTTTCCTGGAGTGCTTCACTGTGAGACTAACCCTAAAACGCTTTTCCTTGAGTGCATCACAGTGATACTAATTCCAGAACAGTTTTCCTGGAGTGCTTCACTGTCATACTAGCTCCAAAACACTTTTCCTGGAGTGCATTACTGTGATACTAATTCCAGAACACTTTTCCTTGGAGTGCTTCACTGTGATACTAGCTCCTAAACACTTTTCCTGGAGTGCTTCACTGTGATACTAACTGGAAAACGCTGTTCCCAGAGTGCTTCACTGTGATACTAACTCCAAAACACATTTCCTGGAGTGCTTCACTGTGATATTAACTCCAAAACATTCTTCCTGGAGTGCTTCGCTGTGATACTGACTCCTAAACACTCTTCCTGGAGTGCTTTACTGTGATACTAACACCAAAACACTCTTCCTGGACTGCTCCACTGTGATACTAACTCCAAAACACTCTTGCTGGAGTATTTCACTGTGATACTAACCCTAAAACCTGTCCTGGAGTGCTTCACTGTGATACCAACCATAAAACACATTTCCTTGAGTGCTTCACTGTGCTACTAACTCCAAAACACTTTTCCTGGAGTGCTTCACTGTGATACTAACCCTGAAACACTTTTCCTTGAGTGCTTCACTGTGATACTAGCTACAAAACACTTTTCGTGGAGTGCTTCGCTTTGATACGAACCGTAAAACACTTTTCCTAGAGTGCTTCACTGTGATACTAACTCCAAAACACTTTTCCTGGACTGCTTCACTGCGATACTAGCTCCTAAACACTTTTCCTGGAGTGCATCACTGTGATACTAAATCCAGTACACTTTTCATGGAATGCTTCACTATGATACTAACCCGAAAACACTTTTCCTGGAGTGTTTTACTGTGATACTAACTCCAGAATACTTTTCCTGGAGTATTTCAATGTGATACTTACCCTAAAACACTTTTCCTGGAGTGCTTCACTGTGATACTAACTCGAAAACACTTTTCTAAGAGTATTTTACTGAGATACTAACTCCAGAACAATTTTCCTGGAGTGCTTCACTGTGATACTTACACTAAAACACTTTTCCTGGAGTGTTTTACTGTCATACTAACTCCAGAACACTTTTCCTGGAGTGCTTCACTGTGATACTAATTCCAGGAGACTTTTCCTAGAGTGCTTCACTGTGATACTAATTCCAGAATAACTTTTCCTCGAGTGCTTCACTGTGAGACTAACCCTAAAACGCTTTTCCTGGAGTGCATCACAGTGATACTAATTCCAGAACAGTTTTCCTGGAGTGCTTCACTGTCATACTAACCCTAAAACACTTTTCCCGGAGTGCATCACTGTAATACTATTTCCAAAAAACTTTTCCTGGAGTATTTCACTGTGATACTAATCCTAAAACACTTTTCCTGGAGTGCTTCACTGTGATACCAACTCGAAAACGGTGTTCCCAGAGTGCTTCCCTGTGATACTAACTCCAAAGCACTGTTCCTGGAGTGCTTCACTGTGATAAACTCCAAAACATTTTGCCTGGAGTGCTTCACTGTGATATTAGCTCCAAAACACTTTTCCTGGAGTGCATCACTGTGATACGAATTCCAGAAAACGTTTCCTTGGAGTGCTTCACTGTGATACGAGCTTCAAAACACTTAACTTGGAGTGAATCACTGCGATACTAACCCTAAAACACTTTTCCTTGAGTACTTCACGTTGATACTAGCTCCAAAAGACTTTTCCTGGAGTACATCAATGTGATACTAATTCCAGAACAATTTTCCTGGAG
>NW_025184455.1:0-2750 GCF_004010195.1 Chiloscyllium plagiosum | reverse complement strand
CAGAGCTCTCTGGAGTTTCATGTCTTTTTTTTTAAAAAAATGCATTTGTAATGAAGTCGATCTGTTTACTCTGTACGTGGAAAAGAAAGAATGGATCATTATTTTTAAAGAGGAAATGATGACTGAAGGTTGTACACTTGCTGCTGCAGAATATTATATGTTCATACAGAATATAATCAGTTCTATTGGGTGAGTTTTTGAGATGTGCCTTAAAGCAGTCTAGTGGGTGAAAGATTTCTATGAAGTATTGAGTATTGTTGGAATAGAGAACTGCCACATACACTGTGATCCGACCTCCATGCTGTAAGTTTTCAAACAATTAAATCACTGCCCATTCATATTCAATCCCCTTTTGTACATGAACTGTGATCTTTGTTTTGCTTCCCACTTCCCTATCTCTATCTACTGAGGATCTGAATCCTGAATGCAGACTGAGGTAACCAGTTGTTGTCAGCAACAACCACTTCACACATGCTCTTACGAACTAAAATGGGAACCAAATGGCTTCTTAATGCAAATAATATGACAGAATGGCTTCTAGGCTGCAAATTGGCAATTCTGCTAAAAGCTGCATAAAATGGCTTTTAACGCTGTTATAGTCCATAGTTGACTAATCACAGTCTGCCTCAACAGAGATTAGCAGACAATGCTTCCTTTACAGCATCGAAATAACTAGACTAGATGATACATTACTGGCCAATCTAACTGACCTTCAAGTGCTGGTGCAAAGATTCGGTTAGTGAGATAAGAGTGGCTTAAGTGTTGGAAAATAAAGTTGGTTCCCAGGAAATATCATTGGACCAAGTTGCTGTCAGTTAAGATTATTTCGTAACTTGATTGGTAATTGTCTGAATGTACTACGCGTTTCAGGAGGCAGTCACACCTGGTAGATTAAGTAATTCAAATTCAGTTAGTGATCAGGAACAACAGGGTGTGACTGTAAATGAGGCAGGTAGGAGGATTCTGAGTTCAGGAGTGGAGGACCCTCAGCCCTTGACCTTGTCCAACAGATATGCAATTCTTGCTTCCTGTGTGGGTGAGGAAAAGGGCTGTGGACAGTATATGCCAGCTGACCACTGCAATATGGTGCAGAAGGCCATTCAAGAAGGGGAGTAAAAAGACAAGTAGTTGTTACAGGGGATTCTGTAATTAGCGGACAGATAGTATCCTTTGCAAGCCGGATTGGGAGTCCCACATGGTGTGTTGCCTGTCCGGTGCCAAACATCTCCGATTAGCTTGAACGGATATTGGAGCAGGAGGGAGAAGATCCAGATGTTGTGATCCATGTTGGCACTAACAACATAGACAAGGCTAGGCATGTGGGCCTGCGTGGGGAATATCAAGCATGAGGAAGGAAATTGAAGAACAGGTCCTCGAGGGTCATAATCTCTGGATTACTGCCCAAGCCACGTGCTAATTGTCATAGGGATAAGCAAGTTCGGGAAGTAAACACGTGGCTAGGAGATTGGTGTGGGAACGAGGGATTCCATTTCATGGGACATTGGCATCAGTTTTTGGAACCTGGACGATCTATACCGATGAGACAGTCTCCACCAGAACCGATCTAGAACCAGTGTTCTGGCGTAAAGGATAAATCAGGTGGTCACTAGGACTTTAAACTTATGAGTCTGGGGAAAGGGAAAGCAACAGGGAGTATGGAGTCAAGTAGAAAGATAAGCAGTGGGTTAGCATGTGTGCAGGGTTAAAGTTCAAGGCAGACTGGAATTGAAGCAAAAAAGAAGGATAACTTAGAACATATTAGTAGAGATGTTGGAAATCATGAAGATAAGAAATCTAGGATTAAGGCACTTTATTTGAATGCTCGTTGTATTCGTAACAAAATAGATGAATTAACAGCACAAATCATGATGAATGATTATGATGTGGTAGGCATCACAGAGAGGTGGTTGCAGGGGGTTCAGGACTGGCAGTTAAACATCCAAGGATTTACAACTTAGAGAGAGAGAGAGGGCAGAGTTGCCTTTTTAGTTCAGAATGAAATTAAATCTATGGCTTTGAATGAAATAGGGTCAGATGACGTGGAGTCTGTGTGGGTGGAGTTGAGGAACCACAAAGGCAAAAAAACCATAATGGCCGTTCTGTACAGACCTCCCAGCAGTGTTCAGGACTTGGGGCACAGATGTACCAGGAAATAGATAGGAGAAAGTGAGGTCTGCAGACGCTGGAGATCAAAGCTGAAACTTTATTGCTGGAACAGCACAGCAGGTCAGGCAGCATCTAGGGAACAGAAGATTCGACGTTTCGGGCACATGCCCTTCCTGAGGAAGGGCATGTGCCCGAAACGTCGAATCTTCTGTTCCCTAGATGCTGCCTGACCTGCTGTGCTGTTCCAGCAGGAAATAGATAGGGCATGTCAGAAAGGTAAGGTCACGATGATCATGGGGAACTTCAATATGCAAAGGACTGGGGGAATAATGTTGCCAGTGGATCCAAAGAAAGGGAATTCATGGAATGCTTACAGGACGGCTTTTTGGAACAGCTTGTGATGGAGCCTACAAGAGAGCAGGCTATTTTGGACTTAGTGCTATGTAATGAGCCAGATGTTGTAAAAGATCTTAAACTAAGGGAGCACTTAGGAGGCAGCAATCAATATAGTCGAGTTCAGTCTGCAATTTGAAAGGGAGAAGGTAAAATTGGATGTAATGGTGTCAAAGTTAAATGAGGGTAATTACAGGGGCATGAGAGAGAGGAACTAATGCAAATCGACTGGAAGCAGAGCCGAGTGGGGA
>NW_025184454.1:0-2750 GCF_004010195.1 Chiloscyllium plagiosum | reverse complement strand
ACCCTTCCCCACCCCGTCACCCTCAGTCTCGGACGTTGCTGTTCACCGTCAGACCTCCCCCTTCCCCACCCCCAGGCGTCCCGGTGCCCGCTGGAGACACCAACATTTCCCAATCGGACATTCACTGGCACTTTACTGGGCGCATTACATACATAGTAATGAGGTCGTGTACATATTCATGAGATGTTGTGCATAGTAATGAGGTCATGTACATATTCATGAGATATTGTGCATAGTAATGAGGCCGTGTACATATTCATGAGATATTGTGCATAGTAATGAGGTCGTGTACATATTCATGAGATGTTGTGCATAGTAATGAGGTCGTGTACATATTCATGAGATATTGTGCATAGTAATGAAGTTGTGTACATATTCATGAAATGTTGTGCATAGTAATGAAGTTGTGTACATATTCATGAAATGTTGTGCATAGTAATGAGGTCGTGTACATATTCATGAGATGTTGTGCATAGTAATGAGGTCGTGTACATATTCATGAAATGTTGTGCATCGTCGTGAGGTCGTGTACATATTCATGAGATGTTGTGCATAGTAATGAGTTCGTGTACATATTCATGAATGGTGTACATACTAATGAGGTAACGATGCAGTGACATACCGTGCACGTTGAGATATTAATCAGTGTGCATATCAATGTGCATATCAATGAGACGGCATACATATTAATGAGATGTTTTACATAATTTGCTAGTGAAGCAATTTACAAAATTAAACAAGTCGCATATTGATGGAGTCGTGTGCATGTGAATGAGGTGTTGTACATATTAATCAGGTAGTGTACGTATTAATGAGTGCGGTACATAGTAATCAGCCCGTGTACATATTAATAAGGTAACATTCATATCAATGAGATATTGTACATATTCATCAGGTCGTGAATATGTTAATGTGTGTTGAACAGTAATCAGAAGTATACATATTAGTGAGATGACATACATATTAATGGTTGTTGTGCATATTAATCCGCCTGTGTGCATATTAATGAGATGGTGTGCATATTAATGAGGTGATATACATATTAATGAGATGATATACAAATTAATAAGATGTACATTTTGTCAGGCAATGTATATATTAATGGTGTAACACACCTATTAATGCAGATGTATATATACATATATATTAATGAGACAATATACATATTAATGAAATGCTGTACATATTAATCAGGCAACGTACCTGTCCACGGTATGAATGAGGTTGTGTACACAGGAAGGAGATGTTGGACATGTTGAAGAGGGATTGGAGATATTAATCAGGTGAAATATTAGCGTCTGTTCTGATGTAACACGAGACGTCAGTTCCTGCGCATTCCCACCGTGAGACCCGTGCGGGCGGGAATCGCGTTAGCACCAGCACAGCTCAGGAAGGTTCGTGAGCGACAAGGAACGGTCTGCTCTCTCCAATCGCACCCAGGGGCCAATTCGCGTCGAAGAGACATTGGTGCCAGCTGAACAGACTGGACGTCGATGTGTGTGACCTACATCGAAGCGATGGCTTCGGGGCACACTCACCAGGGTTTACACATTGGTCAACCAGGGACTGTACATGGTGAGGAGGGGTTGTTCATCTCAATATGTTGGACGTATTAATCAGGCTAGTTCCCAAACGAGGTAACGTACATCTCAAATCACTGTACTTACTGAGGAAATGTAAATATTAACGTGGAAATGTGCATATTAATGAGGTGTACATAATAATGAGGCAGTTAATCAGGTTACACATTGATCAATGAGGTAATGTACATATTAATGAGGTAATGATCATATTCATACTACTGTAATGTACATATTAATCAGGTTATGTACATAATGAGATAATATACATATTAATGAGATAACATACATATTAATGAGATAATGTACATATTAATGAGATGAGGTACATATTAATGAGATAATATACATATTAATGGGATAATGTACATATTAATGAGATAATGTACACATTAATGAGATGATGTACATATTAATGAGATAATGTACATATTAATGAGATAATGTACACATTAATGAGATGTACATATTAATGAGATAATGTACACATTAATGAGATGATGTACATATTAATGAGATAATGTACATATTAATGAAATGTACATATTAATGAGATAATGTACACATTAATGAGATAATGTACATATTAATGAGATGTACATATTAATGAGATAATGTACATATTAATGAGATAATGTACACATTAATGAGATGTACATATTAATGAGATGATGTACATATTAATGAGATAATGTACATATTAATGAGATAATGTACATATTAGTGAGATGAGGTACATATTAATGAGATAATATACATAGTAATGAGTTAATGTACATATTCATGAGGTAATGCACACATTCACAAATTATCATACATATTAACAAGGAACTGTCCATATTAATGATGTTATACACATAATAACGCGGTGTTGTACATATGAATCGGGTTGTATACATGACAATGAGGTGGGAGACATCGAGATGAATCTCAGCACTTATGGAATAAGCTGAGAGGCACATGGGACCGATACAGACAGATTCCTGACAACGAGATACATGTTGGGGAGTTCAGGTTGAACTCGAGGAGGCGATGTGAAAGCTCGAAGAAACCCCGCGACACATCGAGGAGATCGTGTACAAATACAGGGGGTTACGCACGTACTGATCAGCTCAGGGACACACTGATGGGAATGATGGGGAACACACACTCACACACTCACTCACACTC
>NW_025184453.1:0-2750 GCF_004010195.1 Chiloscyllium plagiosum | reverse complement strand
CTCACAAAGTGGCATGACCTCACACTCACAACAAGAAACTGCAAGATTTCTCCATTCACTCATACTATGATATCATTTTACAGTTTTGCACGTCCTCATCAAAATAAGCCCGCTCACTGATTGCGTATCGGCAGCAGAACTGGACACATTTCACTCTGCCACTTCCTTCAAGTCACTCAGACAGATAAATCATTGAAGCCCGATGACTGACCATTCTGGATTTCACTAATTATATGTTTTCAACTTGTATACTGTTCAATAATCCCGATGCGGTGACTTCTTGTGAGTAGACAGTGGACAGTTCATGCTGATTTATTACCCAACACCGTGAACTCTCTCAGTGTGCAATGATCTATTATATGGCTCCCAATTGAGTATTTGACAGAAATTCGAAAGGACTATACCGAACAGCTCCCTTGATCTGCTCCGCTGGTCATGTTAGCAAAGAAATCCGGCAAATTGGCAAGTGTGATTTTCCTTTCAATAAATAATGTTGACTCATTTTGAGTGCAAACATCTCTTCCTAACGTTGTGTTTTACTCATTTTAAATGGTGTCTAGCATTTTCCAAATGACAGCAAAGACATTAGAGCAGATAGCAGCAGTTTAGCCCATCAAGTCAGCGACAGCTTTCAATGATATCTCGGCTTATTTGTATAATCCTCAACGCTCCTTTTCAGCCTTATCTCCGTGGCCCTTGATTACGGACTGACTAAATAACTGTCTATCTCAGCCTTGAATGTACCCAATCTTGACAGACCTCTGTTGGATGCATTTCCACAGACTTGCTATCCTCCGAAAGAGAGAATATTTTCCTCACGTCAGTCTTACATGTTTGACCCCATCCGCTGTGATAAGGCCCACTGGTCCCACATCTTCCACATCTTTAAATCAGGGCAGTATAAACACCCGAAAGTCGGTCTTAACACTGCAGAGCCAGCTGTGACTATTTGAAACATTTTCATATCTTGACCTCAGATGACACAAACAGACATGAATATCCCAATCCTGGGTGAGACTGGTTCTATTTCCAAAGTGGAATTTATGAAATACGACATGTATTAACTACCTGTCTCAGCCGTGAGTTATTCACCAGTCCTCTGGGACATAATCTATGGCCAAAGAGGATGAAATGATGTCTGTCAATGCTCCAATAATTTGTTCTCTTGCCTCCCTCAATATTCTGGGACAGATCCCATCAGGACCTGGGGCTTTGTCTACTATAATATGTTTTAAAATGCAAAACACCTCTTCCTTTTTAACAGTAACTTGGCTGAGAAATTCCCCATTCCCCTCCCTGAGATAATCATCCACCAATTCCTTCTCGTTGGTGTGTACCGACATAAATTATTCATTTGAGCCTCACCTACCTCTTCTGACTCTACACATAATTTCATTCCTTTATCCTTGAGTGGGTGAGCTCTTGCCCTGGTTACGTTCTTGCATTGTTTTTTAAAAAAAGCCTTGGGATTCTCCTTAATTCTGTTTACTAATTACTTTTCATGACCCATTTAAGCCCTTTTAATTCCTTGAATAAGTTCTTTCCTACTTTCCTTCTTTGCATCTAGTGCTTTGGCATGTCCCATCCTCCTAAACCTTAGGAAGTGAAAAATCACACAACACCAGGATATAGTCCAACAGGTTTATTTGGAAGTACAAGTTTTATTTATTGCTAACGTTTGCAGTGTGATTTAACTGAAATTATTTATTGAATAAGACTTGGATTGTTTGTTAAGTCTGTCATCTTTTATAATGCTCATGTTGGTTTTAGTTCTTTCATATGTAAATCCCAGAACTTTCTTGAAGTTATATTCTCAAATGAACTTTATCATGTTGGTCCAGATAATACATTGAAGGTGTAAGGATCCACCTGTGAGGCTGTCTGTGCCCCAGTGATCAGACTGACACTAATATAAAAAAGCGATCTCCAGAATCTTACATGGGTTTAAGCCGTTTTTGGTCAAAATAAAATGAAATTCTGCAAGTGCAAGTTCACCCCGCAAGCGTGTGTGTGTGTGTGTGTGTGTGTGTGTGTGTGTATATATATATATAGTGGGTCACCTGTAGTGTGACATGAATCCAAGGTTCCAGTTAAGGCCATCTCCATTGGTACCGAACTTGGCTGTAAGCCTGTGCTCGGCCACGTTTCATTGTTGCCTGTCCCGAAGTCTTCCTTTGAGGATGGTTACCCGAAGGTCTGTGATCGAATGTCCCAGACTGCTGAAGTGTTCTCCGACTGGAAGGGAACACTCCTGTCTATTGATTTCTGTGTGGTTCCCATTCATCCATTGCCGTAGCCTCTGCTTGGTCTCACCAATGTACCATGCCTCAGCGCATCCTTGCCTGCCTTGCCTGGGATGAAATAGACAATGTTGGCGGAGTCACATTATTACCTGGCACATACTCAGGGGAATGGCCTCAACCGGGAACTTGGGTTCATCTCACCCGACAGGTGACCCCACTGCACGACACATACACACACACAAACACACACACATACACACAATCACACACACACTATCACAGACAAACACGACTAAAGACACGCCTGCAGACGCATACACTGACGCATACCCTCTCTTATAAGCTCACACATATGCTCCAACGCTCTCACAAGCACGCTTTCTCCGAATTATTCCCCGTTACACTCACATATACACACTCTCTCACAGACAATCATAACTCCTCTCCACCCACTCCCACACCGCACGCACGCAAATATAAGTTTGTGGGGTGAATTTGTCCTGGAGG
>NW_025184452.1:1624-2750 GCF_004010195.1 Chiloscyllium plagiosum | reverse complement strand
TGAGGTACTTCCATGATGGGTCGAGATACTGCCATGCTGGGCTGAGATACTGCCATGATGGGCTGAGATACCCCACGTTGGACCGAGGTACTGCCATGCTGGACTGAGGTACTGCCACACTGGGCTGAGATACTGCCATGCTGGGCCAACATACTGCCATGCTGGGCCAACATACTGCCACGCTGGACTGAAATACACAACACTGGGCTGAGGTACTGCCAAGCCAGGTCTTTGAGAGAAGTAAGGGAAATGTTCCTAACATAATGTAAACTGACTTGGGAGATGGATGAAGAGTGGGAAAACTATCCTGATATTTGTTTACCTGCCCTGAATTCATTAGCCAGAAGGATGAATATGGGATTGAGATGGTTGACAAAATCCGCACTAACGGAGCAATCACCCTCTGGTGTTAGTGAATCATCCTTAGCTGGCACAAGTTGTACACTTATTTGTCTACTTAATGTATTTAAACCACTGCTTCATAACAAACATAACCAACAATCTGAAAGTTCCTTACAAATGGTTGATTGCCTCTATTAGGTAACTAAAATCACGAATTCGTAGAGTCACAGACAGTCCAACTTGCCCATGCCGACCAGATATTCCAACCCAATCTAGTCCCACCTGCCAGCACCCGGCCCATATCCCTCCAAACCCTTCCTATTCATATACCCTTTTAAATGTTGCAATTGTACCAGCCTCCACCACTTCCTCTGGCAGCTCATTCCATACATGTACCACCCTCTGAGCAAAAGAGTTGCTCCTTAGGTCTTTTTTACATCTCTCCTCTCTCACCCTAAACCTGTGCCCTCTAGTTCTGGACTCCCCACCCCAGGGAAAAGGCTGTCTATTTAGCCTATCCATGCCCTTCATAATTTTGTAAACCTCTATAAGGTCACCCCTCAGCCTCTGACGCTCCAGGAAAAACAGCCCCAGCCTGTTCAGCCTCTCCCTATAGCTCAAATCCTCCAACCCTGGCAACATCCTTGTAAATCTTTTCTGAACGCTTTCAAGTTTCACAACATCTTTCTGATAGGAAGGAGACCAGAATTGCACGCAATATTCCAACAGTGGTCTAACCAATGTCTTGTACAGCCGCAACATAACCTCCAAACTCCTGTACTCA
>NW_025184452.1:0-1439 GCF_004010195.1 Chiloscyllium plagiosum | reverse complement strand
AAGCCGACCGACAGCACGGCCTCCCAGTCATTCCTGTTCTCTATCACGGAGGTCTTAGACGACAGCACACGGGAGAGGCTGGACCAGCCGCTATCTCTGGACGAGCTGACCAAGGCCCTCGAGTCCTTCAAAAAGAATAAAACTCCCGGAAGCGACGGCTTACCAGTCAAACTCTATTCTGCTCTGTGGGACTTGATTGGCCAGGACCTGCTGGAGGTGTATGTCAGTATGCTTTGGGCAGGTACCATGAGTGAATCCATGAGTGAAAGGCATCATCACCCTCGTCTACAAGCGGAAGGTGGAGAGGGAGGAACTCAAAAATTGGAGACCAATCTCATTGTTGAATGCGGATTACAAAATTCTGTCAAAGATAATCGCTAACTGGGTCAGGTCTGCTCTGGGGTCAGTGATTCACCCTGACCAATCCTGTGCTGTGCCGGGCAGGAAGATCGCTGAGAGTCTCACACTCCTCAGGGATACAATCGCCTATGTGCAGGACAGAGGGTTGGACACCTGCTTGATCAGCCTGGACCAGGAGAAAGCCTTTGACAGGATATCACACAGGTATATGAGAGATGTTCTCTCCAAAATGGGCTTTGGGGAGGGAATCTGCAATTGGATCTGACTGTTCTACACCAACATTGTCAGTGCAGTCTCAATCAATGGGTGGGAATCAGATGGCTTCCCAGTCAGATCTGGAGTCAGGCAGGGCTGCCCTCTCTCTCCTGCCTTGCTTGGGTGCTGCATAGAGCCATTTGCCGAGTCCATCAGGAAGGGTGCGAGCCTGAGAGGGGTGACTATTCCTGGCAGCGGGGGTCTGCAGGTCAGGGCCTCCCTGTACATGGATGACGTCGTCGTTTTCTGCTCGGATCCGCTGTCCGTGCACAGACTTGTGTGCATATGTGACCAGTTCAAATGGACCTTGGGGGCCAAGGTAAACCAAGGCAAGAGCGAGGCCATGCTCTTTGGGAACTGGGCCGACCAATCCTCGATCCCCTTCACCATCAGGACCGACCACCTGAAGGTGCTGGGTATTTGGTTCGGGGGGCGCTGGGGCATGCGCTAAGTCTTGGGAGGAGCATATCAGCAAAGTGAGGCAGAAACTGGGCAGATGGAAGCTACAGTTGCTTTCCATCTCGGGAAAAACCTGGTCATCAGGTGTGAGGCACTGTCATTGCTGTTATATATGGCACAGGTCTGGCCTATTCCCAGAACCTGTGCCGCTGCAGTCACCCGGGCCATCTTCCAGTTTATATGGAGATCAAAGATGTACCGGATCTGAAGGGACTCGATGTATAAAGATCTGGGCAATGGGGGAAAAAATACACCCAATGCCACCCTCACCCTGATGGCCACCTTTGTGTGTGGCTGCATCAAGCTGTGCATGGATCCCTGGTACACAAACACTAAGTGTCACTACGTACTGAGGTGTTACGAAG
>NW_025184451.1:0-2750 GCF_004010195.1 Chiloscyllium plagiosum | reverse complement strand
TTTTCCCAGTCCCAAGCCTCCAACTCAGCACCACCCGCCGGACCCATCCATCACTTACATCTCTGACCTATGACCTTTCCCAGCTACCTTCCCCTCAGCACCCCCTCCCATTTATCTGTCAGCCATGACCCACAAACCTCATTCCTGATGAAAGGCTTGTGCCTGAAAAGTCGATTCCCCTGCTCCTTGGATGCTGTGTGACCAGCTGTGCTTTTCCAAAACCATACTGTTGACTCTAATCTCCAGCGTCTGCAGTCCTCACTTTCTTCTATTGGTCAAATAGCTGCCTAACAGAGACTTCTCAGTGTGTTGTGTATCCTTGGTCTCTGCAGCTTGTCAATACTGCATCCTCCTGGTTCCTGTGTCCGTTTCCTGTCATTCCCTCCTGTGGTGACACCTGGAATTACCATTTGGCAATCTGGGTCAGCCTGTTTTTCCATAGTCTGTACTAGACCTTTTGCATAGTCACGTGTCCATGGTGCGGGAACGTTGTTAGGGATCTGAGGAATAGTGAATTGGGGATGTTCGGTTTCCCTATTTGTCAGGGGGTTATTAGGGAATCCAGTCATGTTTAGACCCTGGGGAGGTGTTTAACATATCCGTGATATACGTTACGAGTCAGTCACTCCAATTTGTTCAGGAGCCTTGCATTGAATCAATCAAATTGTCTGGGTTCCTTTGGACATTGAAGCTGCAGTTGGTGATGGGAAGGAATGGATTTTGTCGGGGGGCAGTGCAGTGACAGGTCTTTAAGGATGTGTCTGCGGGTGTCCCCTTCATCCTTTCCATTTGTTCCAGAGCAGTGACATTGGCTTTTAACTGGTTGACATGGGACCAGGGGGTTTGGCTTATTGCCCACAGTGTGTGGACCTGAGTATTTAGGGGAAAGAGAGGAGCTCGGGTTGTATATCTGTCGGATCAGCTGCTGTTGTATAGCGCATTCAACAGGGTTAACGTTGCTGTGGACGGAGGCCTGCCTTACTTTCCTTTTGGTCTCGAACCTGCCAGCTGCTGCCAGCTGAGTGACAGTGATATTCTCGGTGAGATGCTGCATATTGCTTTCTCGTGGGTGAGGGCAGTGAGGGCGGGTTCACTGAGGTTGGAGACCAAACATGTAGTCGAATCCTTTCATGGGTCGGCTTGTCATCAGGATATGTGGGGTATACCCTGTAGATCTGGAGATAGTGTTGCATACCATCATAAGGACAAGTGGAAGTACTGTGTCCCAGGTTTTGTTGTCCTGTTGTTCCGTTTTCCTGATTTTCCCTTTTCAGGTGCGAATCATCCTTCTCACGATCCCACTGGATTATGGGTGGTATGCAATTTGGAATTTTTGCTTGATACCAAGCAGAGCCATCACATTCTCCATAACCCGGCTGGTGAAATGGGATCCTGATCTGACTCAATACTGCAGGGTGGACCCCATCTTGTAAATACCTATTGTGTTCGGATTTGTACGGTTGTTTTGGCTATACTTGTCTGAATGGGAAAACCATGAACCGTTTTTTGCAAATCCTTATGATGACCAGGATGTAGGTAAACCCATTCCTACATGATATCAGAAGACCTACATAGTCAATTTGTGGATTTGTCCAAGGCTTTTGTGATGTTGCTATTCATTTAACAATGTTATGTGGTCCTTGGATTTTATTCAGAGGGGTTGTAAAGGCAGAGGTTCTGAAATGTCTGGGTTTATCTAATTGAAGAAGCTTTCAAGCTTTAAAAAAAACTACATGTACAATGAAAGGGCAGTGGCCAGTTCTCCCAGCTCAGTTTTCCTCTGGTTTGGTTTGGTGTGAGCTGTCTGGCTGTTCTGCTGCTGGTGGTCAGTTTTTTTGAGGCTGCTGGTCAAAGAAGCAGCTCCATGGTGATCCTCCTCTCTCTCTCTCTCTCTCTAACATCTCTCCTGTAAGAACCTGGGTTTGAGCTGACTTGTTTTACAAAGGGGCTGTTTATGGGGATGTTGCAAATATTTAGAACAGCATCATTAAGTTGTGATAGAGTCAATTGGCTTTTAAAATATTTGTTATTCTGTATTCGGTTTTCTTTTGTTTATCTTTCATTTGGTCATCTTACAAATCAATTCTGTTTTGTTTAAAACTGAGTGGTTGGGCCAGCTGCATCCCTCCTGGAATATCCGATCTACACCTGCTTAAAACAACGAGCAAAGTTAGGGTCTGGGCTAACTGCTTGAAATGTTTGGAAAGGGTCTGGCCTGGTCCATGGCACGACTGACTGTGTGGAGTTTGCACGTTCTCCCCGTGTCTGCGTGAGTTTCCTCCGGGTGCTCCGGTTTCCTCCCACAGTCCAAAGATGTGCAGTTCAGGTGAATTGGCCATGCTAAATTGCCCGTAGTGTTAGGTAAGGGGTAAATGTAGGGGTATGGGTGGGTTGCGCTTCGGGGGGGGCAGTGTGGACTTGTTGGGCCGAAAGGCCTGTTTCCACACTGTAAGTAATCTAATCTAATCTAATCTAATCTTCCACGGGACGGGTAGGCCTCAGTCCTCCCTTTCGAGCATAACTGTCTGGATTATTTTGGGCTTTCTCTAGACAGTTCCCTACATAGTGTGTAACAGCCCTGTGTAACTCGGGCCACCAACACAGTTCTTTCAATCGTTTGGTACTGGCCTCTATTCCCTGGTGCCCATGTCCATCATGGGACTGATATATGATTTGTTCCTTTCCCGAGTCGGAGCGATATAGACTCCTGTTTTGAAAACTAATCTGTCCCACAGCTGCAGGGAATCTCT